>NC_051154.1:388554732-388609732 GCF_013339745.2 Dermacentor silvarum | reverse complement strand
CCAGGCCGCGACTTAGCCAGGAGGGCGGCGCCGAACGAATCGTTTGAGACGCGAAACGTGAACGATCTCCGAACCACGATAACGATGGTCGGAAGAAACCTCAACGGGAGTAACGCCATAGTTCACTGGGGATGTTTGTTATTAATAATGTAGAGGCCAAGGAAGCGTGATTCAATCTTCTCACACAAACCGGGTGTACGAATGAGCGTCGAACGGAGCACTTCAATATGTGTATATATATACAGGGTGTTTCAGCGAACACTTTCAAGAATTCTTAAAGGTTGCTTGTGGCAGATAGCACAATTATAGTTCATGAGCTGGTCTACTCGAAGAGGCGGACATCACTTGCACAATAAATTCAAATGCATAATTGAATAATTAACAAGAATTCACTAATTAAGTTTTCAACTTACTACCTGATGGCCCATATTGCAATTTACAAATTGTAGGCGTGGAGTTCAAAAGGCGGATCCACTTGCAACGAATTCCCGGGATGACACGAATTTCGAGGTATTAATAACCGAACTCTGCAGAGAAATGCATTGGCGTTCCAGTTAGTTTCTTAACGAAACGTCACTTATGCATTGAAGCACAAAATTAACTGGAAAGCCAATGCATTTCTGCGCAAAGTTCGGGAAATAATATCTCGAAACTGGTGTCATCCTGAGATTTAATTCCAAGTGGATCCGCCTTGCGAACTCCACGGCTACAATTTGTAAATTGCAATATGGGCCATCAGATAATTAGTTAAAAACCTAATTAGTGAATTTTTGTTGATTAGTCGATGATGGATTTCAATTTTTTGTGCAAGTAATGTCCGCCTCTTCCAGTAGACCAGCTCATTAACTAGAATTGGGCTATCTGTCACAGGCAACCTTAAATAAATTTGGAGAGTGTTCGCTGAAACACCCTGTATATAAATAAAGACAGACAGACGTGATACAGACATGGCAAGAACAGTAACCCGTTCGCTGCAGAACATTCATATGATTCATAGCATCCATTCTCTAGCAAACAAAACATGCTTCACAATACGTAGATGTCAACTGGAGTTTGCTTAATTTTTGCTTAAACATATATTATGTGGTATTGCCTGCTAAAACCACACGCCGTAGTGGGGGACTCCGGAAATGTGGAGCACCTGGGGCCCTTTAACGTGCACCTAAATCTAAGTACACGGGTGTTTTCGCATTTCGCCACTATCGAAAATTTTTGCTTTAAGAAGTCACTGATATATCCATGTGCTATCTTGGCACTGCCCCCCAAACACCACCTCCAGTTCCGTTAGAAAGGTCATGAACCTAAGCAAATGATTAGCATTTGAAACAGGAGCTCAAAGTGCGACTGTGTGTGCCACTCCCCTGGCGGGGTCACTCTTTTCCCGAGCCCCTAAAGCCGAAAGGTGAGCCCGCTGGCCGTGGCCGCGCTGTAGGAAGATAGACGTTCCTTGGCTCGCCTGCAACTGCTCCTCTACGGCAAGGGCTTTGCATGGAGGCGGCTGTCCTCGAAGCTGGGCTGGCTGCAGGATTTTCACGGGCCTGCCGCAATAGACTGGATGGTATGCGTTTTTAAACCATACTGCAGTTAAAAAGCCAATGTCTATCTAAAGTAACCTAAAGGTCAGTGTGTTGGTCTGCAGTCCACACTGTCACAATCTGCAGTTTCACCTGGCCCATAAGATGGTCTGTTCACACTATATGAATGTGCGGTGCGTTTGTTTACACTATCCCAGAAGGCAATGTATCCAAAATAGCTCTAACAGTAGTGTGTGTATAGACGAGCCGAAAGATATACATCCACCGTGTTCCTTTATCGTTGAGTAGGCATTCCATCGTGATATTTAACTAACCTGCACCGTATTATTTCCACCAACGAGTGCCATGTCCAGTTTCATAAAAAACCATCGCCTCCCCAAATTGTACGCCTAAGCTGCCGCGTCTGAAATGACACATATTGCTTCAACTGAGGAACAGTTACATCACTGAAACAATCTCAGACTTTTTCTTTACATAGCACGTGCTAAATCCAAATTACTGATCTAAAAGCTGGCGAACAGTAACAAGCTACCTTAAATACACTAACGAGAAACACCTTCATGTTGGGCTAAAAGATCGTTTGAAAAGGGCACATGCATTCACTCGAAGGCTGAATAATAGTAGAGAAAATGTCAAACTGCAGTCTTTAGCACTGAGCCCCAACAACAACCAACGTACTACCCAGATGAATTTAATGTGTTTAACCTCTCATGCTGCTCAAATGCCCAAAGTAGCCACGAAGTTGAGTCTGCCTATTTTTCAATGCACTCTAGTTGTTATTCTCCTCATAAACAATACACTCGCACCAAATTTACGCTGCCTAAATCTTTAGTCTATCCACACAGTAGGTGCGGGTATAGACGAGCCCAAAGATATGCATTCGCCATATTCCTTTATCGTTGAGTAGGTATTCCATCGTAATATTTCATACCCGCACCCTATTATTTCCATGAACGCGTGGCATGTCCAGTTTCACCCATACCCTTGCCTGCCCACATTGTACAGCTACCGCGTCAATTTCAACCACATATGAAGAGAGTCTTATATTCTTAGATGATATTGCTACACGCGTGTGGTATTTGATTGTTTGACCGAGGCGCGCGGGCGCCATCACTCGAGAAAAGAAGAGGAAGAACGAGCTGGGCTCGCGCTGTGAACCTAACCGGTCAGCGCTGCAACCGCTGTTGTAAATACATCCTGTAAATAGTTGCCCGTCTTACCGACTCGTTCTTCGCGTAACATCGTGGTGGAGGTGGAACATTCCCCGTCCTCGCCACGGAGCTCCGAAGCGGCCGCACCGTCGTCTTCTCAGCCATGGCTTCCGATGGAAACACCCCGTCGCCACCTACACCTGCGGCGCCTACCACAACGTACGTTACGGTTCCTAGTCTCCGTGATCCTGGGACATTCTCCACCCAAAATGGCGTTGACGTCGACGACTGGCTCAGCATGTATGAGCGTGTTAGCCGAAGCCACCACTGGGACCCTACCATCATGGTTGCCAATGTGATATATTATCTGGACGGGACACCGCTTGTCTGGTTTCGCACCAATGAGGTTGAGATATCCAGCTGGGACACTTTCAAAGAGAGGCTTCGCGACCTCTTTGGCAACCCGTCAGGTCGCCAACAGGCTGCGCGAAAGGAGCTTGCTACCCGTGTCCAGTCGTCGACAGAATCGTATGTCGCCTACATACAGGAAGTGCTCGCGCTTTGCCGGAAAGCCGACGAGCACATGACCGAGGTGGACAAGGTGGGCCATATCCTGAAAGGCATCGCGGACGACGCCTTCAACTTGCTCGTCTATAACGACGTCTCTACTGTCGACGCCATCGTCAAAGAATGCCACCGCTTCGAGGTAGCCAAAAGCTGCCGCGTCGTCCCACAGTTTTCCCGGCTCCCAAACACCCCTGCCACGTCCTCTTGCTCCGCTCTTCCTGCCACACGACCTTTTCAAGAGAACGTCACTCGTATCGTTCGCCGTGAGATTGAAGCGGCGAGTCCGGCCCCCCTTCATCCACGACCCCTCGACGGTACCTTTGACCCAGCGGCCCCTACTATTTCCGTCATACAAACAGTTGTGCGGCAAGAAATTGCCAACCTTGGCATCTCTACCGCCTGCTCTGTCTCCCGACCTGATTTGGCATCCATTCCCATGGCTCCATCCTTCCGCGACCAGTATTTCGCTCCCCGACCACGCAATCCTGCTGAATGGCGTACTCCCGACGACAAACCGATCTGCTTCCGCTGCCACCGAGTTGGTCACGTATCCCGCCACTGCCGCAGCACCTGGATGCCGCCGTACTGGAGCTCATTCCCTGCTCCTCGCCCATACGCCGACACTCGCCGTTACTCACCTCGCCGTCTGTACTCTACTTCTGATGCCCTTCTTCTTCTACTCACTGAACTTCTGAAGAAAGACGTGCCTTTTACGTGGGGTTCCCCTCAGGCTGCCGCATTTTCACGCCTTATCACGATTCTGACTAATCCACCGATCTTAGCCCACTTTGACCCGTCCGCACCAACAGAGGTCCGAACCGATGCCAGTGGTTATGGGATCGGCGCCGTCTTAGCGCAACGCCAACACGGACACGACCGCGTTATAGCCTACGCTAGCCGACTCCTGACAACTGCAGAGCGCAACTATTCGATTACCGAGCGCGAATGTCTTGCTCTCGTCTGGGCTGTTTCAAAGTTCCGCCCATATTTATATGGCAAGCCCTTCTCAGTAATCACAGACCATCATGCGCTGTGTTGGCTTTCGTCGCTCAAGGATCCTACTGGCCGGCTTGGTCGTTGGGCTCTCCGACTACAAGAATATCCCTACACAGTGACGTACAAGTCGGGACGCCAACACCAGGACGCAGATTGCCTCTCTCGCTACCCAGTCGAAGACCCGACCTCTACGTCTGAGCCTGACCCCGACGCCTGCGTTCTCTCTGTTTTTCCTCTGGTCCATGTCGCCGACGAGCAGTGCCGTGACCCGTCCTTGCGTGTCATCATTGACCGCCTGGAATCTCCACTTGCCGACAGTTCCCTTCGCTTATTCACACTTCAAGATGGCGTACTCTACCGCCACAACGTTCACCCCGATGGCCCAGCATTACTCCTTGTGATCCCTAAAACCTTCGCTCGGCTGTTCTCCACGAACTTCACGACCTCCCCACTGCCGGTCACCTCGGTGTGTCACGTACCTACGACCGGATCCGCCGACGCTTCTTTTGGCCTGGGCTTGCTCGCTCCGTTCGAAGATACGTAGCTGCGTGTGATAAATGCCAGCGACGCAAGACACCATCGACGCTACCTGCTGGGTACCTACAACCAATCGACATTCCCGCGGAGCCATTCCTTCGGGTTGGTTTACATTTACTTGGTCCCTTTCCTCTTTCTACCTCTGGGAACAGGTGGATCACTGTGGCCACAGATTACGCCACGCGCTACGCCATCACCCGAGCGCTCCCTACAAGCTGCGCCACAGATGTGCCGATTTTCTTTTACGCGACGTGATTTTATTACATGGAGCTCCGCGACAACTTCTCACAGACCGTGGCCGGACATTCCTGTCAAAAGTTATCGCGGACATCCTGCAGTCCTGTGCCACTAGGCACAAGCTATCCACGTCATACCATCCGCAAACTAATGGCCTCACGGAGCGTCTTAATCGCACTCTCACAGACATGCTCGCGAAGTATGTCTCTTTAGACTACACAGACTGGGACCTCACTCTGCCGTTTGTCACCTTTGCCTATAATTCCTCGCGCCACGACACAGCCGGCTATTCCCCATTTTTCCTCCTGTTCGGCCGAGAACCAGCACTGCCCCTCGACAAAACTCTCCCAGTTCACACGGCACCCACCAGTGGATATGCACTTGATGCCGTCGCCCGCGCTGCTCACGCAAGGGAAATTGCCCGTGACCGCCCTTTGAACTCCCAAGAGAGTCAAAGGCGTTTGTACGACCAGCGACACCGAGACGTGCACTTCCCGCCTGGTTCTTTGGTGCTTCTATGGTCTCCGTCGCGTCAGGTCGGCCTGTCAGAAAAACTGCTGTAGCGTTACACAGGCCCCTACCGAGTGCTTCGTGCCGTGACTCCCGTCACATACGAGATCGCCCCTGACGCCCCATCTGCTTCCCAGTTCAGCGATGTCGTGCACGTTACACGACTGAAGCAGTATCACCCTCCCAGTGATGACATTTAGACGCTCCGGGACGTCGCTTCTGCCGCCGGGGGATTATGCTACACGCGTGTGGTATTTGATTGTTTGACCGAGGCGCGCGGGCGCCATCACTCGAGAAAAGAAGAGGAAGAACGAGCTGGGCTCGCGCTGTGAACCTAACCGGTCAGCGCTGCAACCGCTGTTGTAAATACATCCTGTAAATAGTTGCCCGTCTTACCGACTCGTTCTTCGCGTAACAATATTTTATTGAATCCCGTTAAAACTGCTTCGTGAGTAAAGAAAGTGAGCCGTTAAAGCACCTTTTTTTAAACGGCCAATAGAATCCCGCCATGAAGTATAGTGTTAGAGATACTGCAAGTGAAGTGCGAAAAACACGGCCACACGGAGCGTACAACACAAGTTAGCAGGAGACGATATACCAGTTTTTCAAGGTGGACTTACCATACGCCGCACAAAGAAGTTCGATTTTCTACCCTTCTCAAACAGTCTTAAAGCATCCTATTCAGAGCTGGGGGAGTTCTTTGTTTGAACGCGCCTAAATAATAGTTGTTCTTCTTTTTGGTTCTGGCGATTCGAGCACGGTGATACAATAAGCCAAGGTGTTTCAAAGACAGTGCTATCCCGGTAGGTAACTTATAAATGTTTACCGCAGTAAATGACAGGCCGACGCATGACCATGCCACCGTGCTTGACCAACGCGTTCGTAACGGACAAATCTCCAACTCTGAAGCTACGTCTAGGCGATGCTGGCGCAGTTAAGCAGCCGGCAACTCGGACCACTGCGGACTAGCGTGCTTTGTCTCTGTACTATATACAGGCACGATTGCGGGCAACAGTGGCGGTGTCTCGTGTTATTCATAAATGAACCTTAACTAGAAGCGCAAGCTTGACTTATCTAAATGTCACCTGTTGTGAATGCGCGAGGAATGCAATGAGTGTCCTGGGAAACGCAACGCCAGGCGTCAATTATATAAAGTCATGCATGCGCTACCCGCCGTGGTTGCTCAGTGGCTATGGTGTTGAGCTGCTGAGCACGAGGTCGCGGTATCGAATCCCGGCCACGGCGGCCGCATTTCGATAGGGGCGAAATGCGAAACAACAACCCGTGTACTTAGATTTAGGTGCACGTTAAGGAACCCCAGGTGGTACAAATTTCCGGAGTCCCCCACTACGGCGTGCCTCATAATCAGAACTGGTTTTGGCACGTAAAACCCCGTAATTTAATTAATTTAAGCATGCGCTTCAAGTTAAGATACATTTCTGAATACGGGTTAAGTGGAGCAGACAAAGGCAAGCGGGAGCAGCGCGCCGCTATACGAAGATTGCGCTTTTATTTCTGTGAAATTTTGCACATGTTAATAAACAATTACCGCAGCTGTGTGCTAAAGGCTATGCATGTTTCTCACTACGGTTGTGACTGCATAATTACATGAAGCGGGAGTGTTGACCGCCGTGCATTAACATTCAGCCGCGTGCATCCTGCTCGGTATTATCCAGATGCTTACAACTCGCTTTCTTTTTAAACAATTGGGATGCATCAGGAAGTAGAGATTTGTCGTAGCCTAATTAACTGCCTTTTTTTTCTGATAAGACATGTTGAGTGTGATGCTGAGCTAAAATACAAGTGAGCGTAGAGAGCAATACGCATTGCGATACGTGGTTGTGCATCAACGCGCTAGAAGTACGAACGTACAATGCGGCGGTATCAAGCTTGCAGACAAAAACGCTCATCGCTTGGAAAAATGTAAGGAACATCGTTGGAAAAAACATTTCAAAATTTTAAGCCCACTCTAAATTTAGTTGGTCGGCGGCATTTGCCACGGAGGGTGACTGGACTACAGAATGTCACAGTGTCCAATCTTACGTCAAATGGAAATTATCAGCAAGACTCGTCTGGTATAACGTATCTCACAGTGCGAGGCTGTTGCACAATCGGTTGTCTTGTCAGTTACAACTACGGCGGGATGATTTTAAGTTTACGGAATTTTTAAATATTGCCTGTGGTGGATAGATAGCACAATCCTTGTCCTTGAGTCATTTTATTCGAAGAGGCAGACATAGTAGCACGATAAATTTAACACATATTCAACTGAATAATGGAAGTTCACTGATTATTTACTCTTACTTAATTATTTACGACGTGGGCGTTCCAGTTTCTTTCTTCTGTAATGCAGAAAAGAGCGTTTTGTATAAAAGTGAGGAGAACAACAGTGCGTTTTTACGGCGAGTTTGATGGCGCATACCGCCAAACTGATGTCATTTTGTAATTCATTCGAAGTGAATGCGCCTTGCAAGCTCACCGGGTACAATACGTAAATTGCAACATGCGCCGTAAGTTTTAATTGAGAAGTCAATTAGTGATGTTTTTAATAAGGTAATATGTATTTAGATTTCTTTTGCAAGTAATGTCTGCCTCTGAATATTCCAGCTCAAGGGCTACAATTACGTTATCTGAAACAGACGATTTTTGAGCATTCCATAAAAGTGAAAAATGACCATCCCGTAAATCAAGCATAGAATATTTTCATACACTGTTGATTCAGCAATCCTATACCCGTACATTTGGCATGGATCGGGACAAAATTCGAAATGTAGGGTTAATAAGTTTCGTTTGCGGTATGCATGAGACTATCTCTGCGGGCAGTAGCTGAAGCACAAGAAAGGAGGAGATAATGGCACCGCCTCCGTTAACACACGTTAACGTAACCTTGTTTAGTAGTAGTTAACATGTTAACTACAACGGGATGCCCTGTGCGTCCCATAAAAATTGGGATGCACACTTGCTTTGCGACGCCGTCTGTTGCTCCAATTTTTACTACAGCCTAGTTTTGCGTCCGTCTCACTTTAACTTTTAAGGCACGTTTAGAGTTCTGCGAGCACTGCTGGACCTTAAACGACACTGAATCTGAAAATGGTCACCACATTTTACTTCTTGCTGGGGTTTTACGTGCCAAAACCAGTTCTGATAGCGAGGCGCGCCTTAGTGAAGGGCTCGGATTAATTTTGGCCGTGCAGTACAACGCAAGCACACGGGTGTTTTTGCATTTCGCCTCCATCGAAATGCAGTGGCTACAGCCGGGATTTGATCCCGCGACCTCATGCTCACCAGCGCAGCGCCTTAGCTGACTGAGCCACCGCGGCGGGTAACTACATTTTACTTAAAAGCACATTAACGTGATATTAAAGCAGCGGGTGCTGCCTGCTGACGTTAATATTTAAGCATGGAGTAATAATGTACGTCCTTTCTAGAGAGGTACGTTACGTGGTTGACATAAGACAGTATTATGTGAGCGTACAGAGAACCTGCGTACGCAGTACACAATACGTTACGTACGCTGCAAAGGCCTTCTGTAGGCACTGAACGGTCGCTATAATGCGGTCCGCGCAAATGCTTCAGTATTTACTGGAACTTCCTCTATGTCTCTTGCATGGGATCAATCTTTTCTGTTTCTTATATATGTACCAGCATTCTGGTTTTGTCGCTGACTTTGACTCTAGTTAAGGCACGAAAGAAAGCATTTGTTATCCGTTTCAGTGCGCAGCGTCGCCAATGCTTGGTGTAGAAACAGTGGGCAAACTGGAATTCATGGCTGCTTAGGTTTTTTTTTACTTTTAGAGGACAGCTCTTAGGCGCCCGTTGATGCAGCGAGCGTCGACGAACCGAGGGAACGAGCACAACAGGCGAAGGGGAGAAAGAGCAACGCGGAGCACAGCGGGGATGAAAGGCGGCGATAGCGAAGAGAGCGCGAGGAGGTGGGTATGGCGAAAGCGTGCGAAGAAAAGCGTAGTGCGTAGTGTCCTGGAGGGGCTTTAGGGGCCACAGCGAGCAAAACAACAAGGAGGAGCAGAGAGCGCGGGGACCTGCTAGCAGACTAATCGGAACTCGCAGGTTCTTACTCGACCAATAGTCATCGTCGCCCCCGTTGACATCACCAGATGCACCCTTGGGACATCACGACGACCACTGGGGTTATTTTGTGTGCGCCCGCGGCACGTAGGGCTGCACGGTTTGGCATTGTTGATCGTGCCGGCATCCTGAACTCGAAGCGCATGTTTACTTTAAACGTTCAAAAGATATCGGAGGTGGTTTAGGGGCCCTTTAAACGTCAGCCATCGATGCACAACACGCCTGCATGTATAGGAAGCTTCTCGAATGTTATCAATAGTTCTATCCGTGGCTGTTCCGCCGTGGTTGCTCAGGGGCTGTGGTGTTGGGCAGCTGAGCACGAGGTCACGGGATCCAATTCCGGCCACGGCGGCCGCATTCCGATGGGGCGAAATGCGGACAACACCCGTGTACTTAGATTTAGGTCCACGTTAAGAAACCCCAGGTGGTCCAAGATTCCGGAGTCCTCACTACGGCGTGCATCAAAATCAGAGCGTGATTTTGGCACGTAAAACCGTATAGTTTTATTTTTGTCCGTTGGCTGTTCTCACCAAAGCTTTTTGTAATCTGCTTATATGCTCGACGCGAATTGTGGAAGCCACGCGGGCATGAGCGATTACACTGGAACCTTGGACGAGTCACGCATAATAGCTGACGCGCTTGACCCGCAGATCAGATTTCCGACGATCGCGGACTCTGCTGGGCGCGGTCGTCGTCCATGAGCGTTACTTGTTTTGCTGGGCACAAGTTCGCCCAATAAAGAGTTAAATTTGTAACACAGTGTCGACACTGAGTCGTTCTGCACTGTTCCTACGACGTGAGAATATAATCATAATACAAAATAGTGTCAGCCAGTTCTTTCTGAACAATGGGCGACGCAACCTGTGGGAGTGCATTTGCCGCTGCTGCTAAACGGGCTGCCCGAATAGAGGCTAAGCGTTGCGCCGATAGGACACTGTCGTACGGAATCAAATTCTTTGCCACGGTATATCGCTAATTTAAAACACCTCAACCGCTGCGCTCAAAATTCACCTGAGGGAGCATCGTAATCATCAGTAATTTTTTTTGCTTGCCTTTTTGCTGCGCTGCGCTCCTACGGAAGTCACGTGCCTTAATCGCTCGCTTTTAAGGCATTGAGATTGAGGCACAGGTGATTACGCGTGCAACCTCGATTCTCCGACTGCATGGAAGGAGGAGCTCCCTCGAGTAAAGTGTTCGCGCACGGGTTTTCCTTTGTAATTGCAGCTGATTTTGCGCAGTTGTGGCGCAGTGAAGCGGTTGATACTAAAATCCCTCTATATAAAAAGTGGCGACACTCTCCTCCTCCGCCTTCCCTCCTCCTCGTTTGTCCTCTATTTCACGCTCCCTCCTCGACCGTGGCGCCGCCTACACCGCTTGCGCGTAGCAGACGTCATTTCGCAGAGTGAATGCACGCTTAGCAATGCCGTGCGCTTTAAGCGTTCTCGTAGGCGTTCTAGCTCCGAGTAACCAATTGTATAGCATAGAATCTTTATAAGGAGGGTTATATATATATATATATATATATATAATATATATATATATATATATTGACACGTGCACTTTTTTGTCTTTTTTTAATCTTTAAGGCTGTTTCACATGGTGCGATTTCGCACTGCGATGTTCGCAGATGCGAATTCGCAACGGCCATTTCACATGGTGCGATGTCAACAATGCGATTATGCGACGCCCAGGGTTGCTTGCTGCCAGATTTGGTCGCACACGCCGCATAAATTCGTTTAATGTTATGAAAAAGACGTGCGCGTTGTTATATAATTGCCTCTTTTTATTAGGGACCAAATAATACGTGCGTTTTGTAATTATAAACGCTTCAAAGTTTAGTTTGTTTTGGAGTGCGCAACAGCGGTTTGTGAAGTTCAATACGAGGGGAAATGGCGGACGTAAACAGCTGTTCGCAGGTGGTCGTTCAGCAGTTGTGTGCTGTCTCGTGTGTGTTTATGCCTGTGTCGTTCTACCTGCGGTTAACCAATTACAAGAGGACCATCAACAAGCCCCTATAGCTGTTGTCATCGCATATGCAGTATTCGGAATTAGCTGCAGGCAGAGGTCGTCATGTCAACGCAGAGACCCTCCGCGCTACCCGTGATTAACATCAGCTTCTGAAAAACGGATGTTTTGTATGCTCGTGATTGCGCATTAGCGGTTCCTGCTCCTAGCAATATTCTTGCACCAAACTTAGCAGCAAGCACCAACCCAAAACCTCACGTCTGCCCCTGAAACAAAGCCGCAAATGATCTGTGTGTATTAATGAACGTGCAATGGAATTTGTGTTGTGAACGTTTATCTTAGCGCCAGCCTGGCTCGTCCGTCTCGGCGCCTGTGCTGTAATTATTCATTCAAGTGCTATCTGAATATTTCGAAAGGCGTAAAAGCCGACACCACATTTTTTTAGGAGCTCCAGTCACTTGTGTACGTAGTATGATCATTCTGGCAGACATGGGCGTCGTCTATTTTCTCGTCCTGTTTCATGCGCTGTTAGTGTGCTGTGAATCTGGATCAAGAAGCTTAAGTTAATATGCTGCAGTACGTAGCGCAGCCGCGTAGCCACACGGCTAATATTAAAATACCTTGTTAGGAGTACGTTTGTTTGTTTAATACAAAATCGAACGCTAAAATTTTGTATTCATAGTGGGCAAGTGTAAGGTTAGAAGCTATCGAAACTATCCGCTAATGGCATGCGTGTGCTTCTACGTGCTTCAGCACGTTATCCTTAAAGTGAGGCTGAATACCCCTGATAACCAAAAACATATGCAACCGGAGCAGGTGCTATGATTC
This sequence comes from Dermacentor silvarum, assembly GCF_013339745.2. Taxonomy (NCBI): domain Eukaryota; kingdom Metazoa; phylum Arthropoda; class Arachnida; order Ixodida; family Ixodidae; genus Dermacentor; species Dermacentor silvarum. The sequence goes on along the minus strand of NC_051154.1, from coordinate 388,597,320 downwards.
CTTTCCTAGAAATGAAAGCCAGCATCCCACTCTGTTAAGCTAGTCATGTACTTAACCATATTAGACCAATGTTAGAGCATGCTAACTGGAGTCATTTCAAACTGGGTTATTTGACCAAAATAAGAAAGTGCAAGGAAAGTGTCAAGGTACAGTCTAATCTGGTATTCCCGAACCGATTGTATTAGAAAAACTTTATGCCTCCCTGAATTGCCTGCATTAGCCCAATGCTAAATACAGTGGAAACTGATTCCCTTTCTTGCTGTTGAAAAGCTGCTAGAATCTCAATGACATACTTATGTTCTGAGAGAAAGTGAGGGGCACTGACAATATCTCTAATCTTTTGTATGAGCCTTCACCTTGAACGAAAATGGAATAAAAATATTTACCTTTGCAAGCCTCAGAATCCAAATATTCTAAAAATTTTGAGAAGCCACATTAAATTTTTGAGATACAGACAATAAAAAGTGTGCCTAAGTACAAGTGCACACTGAACACACTTGAGTGATTGAGTGGCCAGCTGCGAATGCAAAAGCGTCCATAGCTGCTACCTCGAGGTAACTGCTAGGTTGCGCGTGTGTTTCTCCTATAGCCCACGTACCTGGCAAGGGGAATGGTTATACGTAGTCCTGTGCTTTTTCTTTTTTTTTCAATAGGTGGTGGGTAGCTGATTCCATCTGTTTATGTATTTATCATTTGTGTGCATCTTATGTGCATGTGTTTGTGTCATGTTCTGATTGTTATACGTGCAGTGATGCAAGCATCTTTTTTTAATATATTGCACTACAGTCATTTATTCAACTTTGTGTTGAAACGTACAAAATGTGGCCACCCAGTAATGGCTAGGACAGCCAGCAGGATTGGCAAAAAATATCATGCAGATCCAATGCACTTGCTTGAATCGACATGAGGCGAAGCTCTCATGCAACGGTCAGTTGAACTCTAGAAAACTAACTGCAGTGTTTACAGTTGTCCTTATTTCACCTGATGCAACACGTACTCATAGACAATGTTTGCTTATTCACCGCACAGGTCACATAATGTAATGTATACATAGCACGGTGAACTCACTCAAACGTCGGCTCACTAAGACTTCGAACTAACCGTGAGTCTGAGTTCGTTTGAGCCTGACTGAGTAGAATTTTGCTGAATACGAGTAAGAGCAAGCTCAGTTGAGTAAACTTTTAGTGAATATTGTCATGTGGTAGTCAGGGAAAGCTGATCCAAGTAATTTTAGTGAATATGAGTCAAAGCAAGCTCGGCAAGTAGATTTTTGGTGAATATGACTCAGTGCAAGCTCACCTGAGTAGAACTTTGATGAATATAAGTCAGAGCAAGCTTGGTTAAGTAGATATTTGGTGAATATGACTCGGTGCAAGCTTGCCTGAGTAGAAGCTTTGTGAATATTAGTCAGATCAAGCTCGGCCAAGTACAATTTTGGTAAATATGACTGAGCAAGCTCGATTGAGTAATGATGGGATATGGTTATACGAGTTTATGCAGTAATACATGTAAGTGCAGACTCATTAGCAACATTGCCTCCATCTTGATGGGCAATACCTACGCCTGTGATGAGTCTGCACACTTTATGAGCTGTGGACATGCAAGACCCACCCACACTTGAAAAGATGCTATCATTCACACGAAGGAATGCAACCGGCTAACTTCACTGCACAATTTTGATCTGCTTTTGCTTAATGTGTTATCTACTACTTATAAAAACCAGATGTCTGCCTGCTTTTCGCATTATTGCATGTGTTTTACAGGAAGTAGAGACAGAGAAGCAAGAAAAGGCAAGGATGTTTATGGCTAAGTAGTTAGAGTACTGCGATATGTTACAACCAGCATAAGCAAAAGTAATTCGATGCACTGAGGTAAGCGAAATGTGCAATTACCTTTTAATATGAGGGTTAATACAGATGCAGTAAGGATACAAAGTCTGCAACACACTGAAGGTTTATTGGTTTTTTTATTCAGGAGAAAATGATGCATCAGAAAAATGAGAAAGAAACTGTTGAAATATTGCTTCGAAAATAAATTGGCAATACTGCTTATTCCTAGTCAAAGCGTGAAATATGCTATTGTAGAACATTCATTACGATATCCAGTTTGCACGTTCGCTTTGCGTCTCGCAGCGGAAGTAACAGAACCTTGAAATGAGATAATTCATTGGGGAAAATGCGCATGAAAGCCGTAACCAACCGACTGCAACTAAATGGTCGCGTGTATAGCGTTACATATTGACCACAGCATTTTTCCGTAGTTGCATATTCTTTAAATTGTTCCGTCCGTAAAGCATACCGCGATAAAACTGTGGCGTTTTCGTATATCGCGAGTTGTCTCTAGAACCAGAAAATTGGGACGACATCCGAAGGCAATGCCTTCCCGTGAGGGACACCTGTAGTGTTTACTAACTCGCAGCGCGTGTGAATAACGGAAAATCACGCAAAAGTACGTACTATCAGCACGCGAAGCCAACCTAAAAAACAGCGTCGCCAGATTAGCAACGTAGCGTGTCAACAAACTCGTAGAAATCACAGAACCGAATCTGACCTACGAGTTTTTATCTGCACTGTTCGCGTGTCGGTGCTGATGTTACGTACCGATTGCGCAATCCAAGGCTCCACTCAATTAGTTGCACTGTTCGAGGCTTGTTGATCCAATATTTATAGAGGAAAAAGTATCTGTAAACGTTGCGTTGAGCGACCGCCGCCATTTTCCAAACAGACCGCGAAATACCTCTCGGCGCAATTTCGACGGAAAAATTGCAGCGATTGCTGCGACGGTGCGACGGTGCGACCAACCGGTTGGTCGCAGCCGAAAATCGCAGAATCGGCCCTGCGACTGCGATTTCCGTCGCATGCGACGGAAATCGCACTTCCGGTGCGATAATCGCAGTGCAAAATCGTACCATGTGAAACGGCCTTTACCGGTGCCCGCTTTTCATCGGCTAACCAATCTTTAACCTTATCGCTCGGCGCAGGACGCGACTGCATGTATCGGAAGTTTCTCGAACGTTGTCGATGCTTCTATCCGTTGTCTGTTGTCACCGACGCTTATTCTCGGATTGTATGAGCGACGCGAACTGTCTAGTAATTTCTGGAAGACACCAGGGCACCAGGGATTACTCTGGAGTCTTCGATAACTCATGCAGAAAAGCCGACACATTTCGCCGCTAATCAGATTTCGACGATCGCAGACTGTGTTCGCCGCTATCGTTGTGCTTCGAGTGCAACTTGCTTTTGTGGGCACAGGTTCCCCCAATAAACGTCCGTTTCGTCATTCACCGTTTTGCGACTGTTTTCTTCACCGCAACTACTACGTCACAATATATACGAATTCCGTGACGGCAGATTCTTTTTCCTGTTTTGATAACTATGTTTATAATATGTAAATGAGCGATAACGCCGTACCATGACGATTCCGAATGTCTCGCGTGCATTACATTTGTCAAGGGCGTGTTGCTAAATCTTGTTGCGAATGGTTGTACATAACACGTTTACGATCGAATGCCAACATCCTGGCCTCCAGCAAAGCCTCAGTAAGCTAAATAATCCGCTCCCTCCTTGCCACTTCAATTCGTGGCGCGAATAAGCTACGACGCTCAAAGGCTGACGGAGGGCACGGACGCACCAGCCTTAGGGTCCTACAGCAAGTGCGTCTCAGACACATAGTGGCCGTACGAACTAATAGTTGAACTAACAAGCAAGCGAACGACTAAGCGAACGTGCAAACGACTAAATTAACGACGACTAAACCAGCCAGTGAACGAGTGGGCGACCACATGTTTTCTTTGCGAGCGCTCGACCCCCACATTGTAACCTTCACACACTTTAAAGCTCATGTGAATTAGCACGTACGTGTCAAAGACCTATGATGCTGTCGTTCGTCGACGAACACACCCCGTAACTCGGTTTCGGAAGGCACACACGCTGTTCATCGGTGCTTTGTATCGCAAATCCACCGGCTGGCCGCCAACGACGAACAAGAACAAATAAGGTGAACAAAGGTATTTTCTCAGGAAAGCTAGTAACCACAAAAGGTAGAGCTGCTTTCCTAAGATGTGTTTTCATGCACGAGCCTCCAATGTCAAAAGGATCGAGCTGAATCGTTTCGTAATCACGGTTTCACACGCAGTTTCGCGTGCCCGCGAATTCAAGACTGTTGGCGTACCAAACGATTAAGCTTCTTGCCTTTGCTGAAACTAATTTGGCATCCGAAGGCGCAGCAGGTCATGGTCAATTGCCGTGAAGCGACGTCGCACTTGCCGCAAACCATAGTTCCAGGCGTTCGCAAACCAAAGCAACATGGAAGAGCGACGGCGCCAACATGAGCTCCTCGCCAGTCGGTGACGCTTATCAGGCGAAAATGGCGATGGTGCGCGATGCAGCGCCCGGCGGCGCGACGGCCCACGTGATGCCATTAGGCCAATAGCGACGCGGGGACGGCATCGGACAGTGCGTGCGAGGAGGAGGCGGTATTCTTCAAAGCGTGACGCTACTTTTGATATTGAGGGGCTTTAGCTGATACTTTTCAGACACAATAGTCGGTGCGCGATTTGTACTGACCGCACTTGTTTGTTTGCATCCCAAACCCGTGAGGTGTCCTTTAAGTGCCCGTATATCTGCTGCGTATTAAATTTGCCGGCACTTACGTGAATGTTGTTGGCAGCGCCCATGCTGGGCGAGTACTTGGGCTGGAGCGTGCCTGGTCCGGGGACCACGAAGCCCTGGTCGTTGTACTGGTCGCTGAACGCGTGGCGCGCGATGATGATGGCCTGCGCCAATGTTTCACGAGAGGGATGTTGCGGCAAACCATCGGCTTCCGGAAGACGTCGCGCCGAGGGCGTTACAAATGGCGGTGTTGTGAGATCCAGGTGCGCTTGAAGCGGTACTTCTCGAGAACGTCCTTCTCGGCCGTGAAGGTGGCGCCCTTGACGCCGCCCACGTTGTCTACCTTGAGCGCCCGGGTGGCCTCGAGGGTGACCATGTCGTTGGTCTGGTTGCCATGTTCGATTGACAGATCGAACACCCTCAGGTCGGTGTCCACGTACGGCTCGATGGCCTCTCCGGGACCAGGTCCCCGACGATGCGCGCCATGTCTTCGCCCCGCATCTCGACCACGGGTCCGCACTCGAGTTTCACCATGGGGGACCAGGGACAGCACGTCGGAGTAAGATGCTCGTTGGACAATGGGGCGATGGCCTGAAAAAACAAGCGCGTTCGTCCCGCGGCGGTCGTGCTCGTGATCACGAGCTGATCATGCCTCACGCGGCAAAAAAAAGTTTTTACGTTTAAAATTCCATTTAGCAGAGCAGCATGCATTCAGGTTACCCACTTGATATATACATCGGTGCATTGCAAGCGTCTTACGTGAATCACTTACAATTAAACAACATTTTTCATTACTACCTTCAAAAATTCGTGGTGTAGCATTTCACCACTTGGAATACCCGCAGATAGCATGGCCCCAGAATGATGGTGATGATTATTTCCTCAATTTGGCACATACCCACCACTGGGGGTTGGCCTAGAAGCGGGCGGTACAATTACAATAACGTAATATTTTCGCGTGTACTTATTTATCATTTCTCGTGGACTGCATTTCAACCAACTCCGTGCAAGACGCGCCTGCATAATTGGAACTTGCTCGAGTGTTATCGATGGTTCTATCCTTTGTCTGTTGTCACCGAAGCTAGTGTTATCTGATTTTATGCGCCACGCGACTCGTGTAGTACTTTCTGAAAGACACGGGCACCAGCGATTACAGTACTGTGGAACCTTCGATGACTCATGCATAAAAGCCGACGCGCTTGACCGGCAGACGAGATTTTCGGCGATCGCCGACCGCGTTCGCTGCTGTGGCTGTGCTTTCAGTGTCACTTGCTTGTGTGGGCAAAAGGTCACCCAATAAAACTTAGTTTCATCACTCACACTCCTGCTGCTGTGTTCTTCGCCGTCACTACTTCGAGACAATATGATATAAAAAAATAAAGGGCATATAAGTGTTAAAAATAGCAATAAAAGAGCAAGCGTGCAGGATTTGTTGAAGGTGTTGAAATAAAACTCAGAATTTCGCAAGAGAAATCTACAAGAAATGAGAAGGATGCAAGTATTAAGTTATTACGCCCATCTTTTTGTGTTGACAATGAACTGTATATGACAATTCAAACATCCCTGCAGCTAGACCCATGCCCAGGCCCCGATGGAAAGAATAATTTGGGACGTCAATGGCAGTCCAACTTTGTGAAAGAGAGCCTCGAGAAGTCTTTTCGTTATAGTGAGAATCAAGGACTGCACTATAATTATGAAATGATCTATTCGTCTCTGGTATATTACAGAAGTGACACAGAGGGGACTGCGTCAAGCCAGCCCAGTGCAAATAAACATTTAACTGTGGAGTGCGGCATCGCAATCTCTTAAATGTAACATGATATCGACGCGATGGACATCATTAAGAATTCCAGGGGACTGCAGACACTGGAAGTCCGAATTCGATAGTATGTTTTGTTTTGTAGCTGTTTTACTAAGACGAAAATTTCTATATCTTGCTGAAGTGAATTACACCTTAACCGGCCGAACGGAAACAGCCCGGGCCATCCAAGGAAGCTTTGTCAAGAGAGTCTGATTCTTCATTTTAATTTCTTCCGCATTGGCCCTGTTTCCAAATTGAGTTAACTTTCTGTAAATGTGGAGGGGCTAAACAATGAATTGTTGGCAATATTTTCGAGCCTCTTCTTCAAGTATGCATTGAGCACACAAATAGCGAATCGCTTAAATTAACGAATATTGACACATTTGATGGCAACTTGCGCAGGGCTACTTTTATGGTCATTACTTTGGCCTCATAAAGAGGTGTAAAATCAGGAAGCCGAATCGAGAAACACGAACCAGCTCTGGAAAGAATAAGACGGCTACTCATGTCTCATCACACATGGACGCATCAGTCGCAAACATCAGTCGCCTGGAGATGCTTTGTGTGTTCCTCTAAAAGACCACATAAATAGCTCCTCGACAAGAGCTTAGAATTTGTTGGATAAATATCATGGAATTGAATGGTAAGATTTGGCGCAGAGTAACTTGTGGGACGATGATATGTATATCTGTCTAATCTTCTTAATTGCACTTGCAGAAAAAGGATTTGTAAGTCCACTTCCAGGTCAAAACCTCTTCGTGGATACATCTTCGTTACCATTACGTTTGCTCCTCGTTCCCGGCCCTGTCGAACGATGCTGGTTTATGCGTCAGAGAGTTTAAGGAGCCTACTAGACACCACCTGGTCACAGCACTCTCAGGCACCATTATCATCGGCTGTGTATCTATAACGGTTTCGCGAACCAAGTGTCGCAAAAATAAAAGCTTTCTCGCTTTCTTTATCAGGCCAGACTATTCGGATTATGGATAGCTACTATTTTGGATGCGTCCCGAAGACAGTAGATGAAACGGCCTATGGCCAAAGGCAGGGATAAAGACCGCCGTGGTGCTGACCAACGTAATGGCTGGAACATGCAGCCGTCCCCCGTGGAAAAAGAGGGTATTTCTTGGAGTGCGCAAGCTTTTATATGCACGCTGACATCATAGCGTCTGCTCCAAGGATAACTGTCTATTGCCAGAGAATAAGACAATGTGAGCTAGACACCAAAACCGCGTGTACAACAACTTGCATTGACGATTATACGTTTTCTTGTAGGTAAATTGTTAGGTCAGGTAACATTATGATCGAAAATGCCGTTGAACTCTCCATTCCGGCGTTGCTCATTATTCACGCTACGGCTTTCGGGCGTTAAGTATAAGCAGTAGGCGAAAAAACTTAGTCACTTTAGCATACGCGAAAGAAGGTGAAGGCGAAAGCCTGCACGCTCGTGCGACATTCTTTAAATTACTTGACATTCTCATTCGAATGCGTTGTTACTTCTTATTGTTTGTTTTCTCTCACCAAAGATCGCAAGTTCGACTCCCCCAATGGTTGAGGGTGCGACTCCCAGTGAAGGTCGTGGGCTCGAGTGCCTTATTTACTCTATTTTAGTTAACTGTGCCTTTATTTTCATGATGAGTGGCGTCGGAGCGAGCTGTTTCAGAAGATGATCACGAACGTGCTGGCGGGGGCACGAACGCGTCTCTGCGCGAGGCGAGCTCACGTGACTTTCTGTCCCGCACGCCGTGTTTTCAATGCCATCGTCGGATGAGGCATTTAAGGCTTTCGCCTTAATAAGTCTGCCGCACAAGCATCCACCCTATCAAAACATCGAGGCAGAAAATGAATTGGCGTCACCAAGCAAGATGCAACGGGGAGCAGGAAACGACTGCGCCAAGTTACATAGAGGGTGTCCCAACTATCATGCACCAAGATTTAAAAAAAAAGATCATTTGCGTTACTCGAAGAAACCCTTGTGCATATTGTTTCCAGTAAAGTCGAGTAACCACTAGTATTTCTTCGTTACTGAGATTAAATTAAGTAATTGCACCCAATCTGACTCGAGATGTGACTCAGAATATAGGCGGTGCTGCGCATGACTGCTATTGATTTGTATTTCGAGTGAATGCGGTTTGTGCCTCATCTCGGTTTTCCGTGTGAAATGTATATAAGACTCTTTGTTGATAAAAGAGTCTGCCGAGACCCGCCGTGGTTGCTTCATGGGTATGGTGTTGGCCTGCTAAGGTCGAGGGTCGCGGGACCAAATCCTTATTGATGTGGGCGGTACGCAGAAAACACCCGTGTACTTAGTTTGAGGTGGCTCGTTAAAGAACGCCAGGTGGTCCATATTACTGCGATAGAAATTATATGGACACTCCAAGCGGATTTCTGCCATCGGCGTCACCATCGTCGTCAGCGCCGCGGTGAAGTTCCGTATGAAGTCCACGGCGACAAAATACGTCGCCGCGTGCCGTATGGTGTCTGTGCGACTGCAAGCTTACGTGGGTGAGCCGGCAATCGCGGCTCAATGTAAAGCTCGCGAGGGAGGAAGGCAGGCCGGAAGCGCGCGGTCTTCTTTCGTGCGCGAGGCACGGGGGCGATGCGATGGAGAAGAGAGAGGGAGGGGGATGGCATCAGCTCCATCGGCAGCAGCTCACAGCGCGGCCGCGCGGGCGGCATATCTTGAAAGCGATATGCGATGTGGGTGAAGTGCGCGCCCGCACGGCCCTCAGCTTCAAAGCGATCTGCGATGGAGATAAAGTGCGTGCGCCGAGTGCCCGGTAGCTTCGTATGCGCTGTGCTTTCGACGTTTAGTTTGCGTTGAAACGAGAAGAGAGCGCGAAGGTCAATTTGCCCGCTGCTGCTGGCGCGCTTTCTCACTTCGGCATTTTCACAGCGAATTTCCGCGGTCATCGAGCGAGATGTGTTCATGCTTACCTGTGCGCGCGTGACACCGTGCTTATCTTTTTAGTTAGTGAGCGAACGTTTACAACTTTATAAGGCCCATTAAACTAATATCCTTGCTTCGTATAGCTCTCTACTAATTTGATTTCGCAATCAATGCTTCGCCTTTGGAGCGAAACTGCGACGTTTTTTACCGCAGACCCCCCCTACGACATGCCTCCCAATAAGAAGGTGGGTTTGGCACGGCAAGCCCCCATTTTAATTTAAATGTTTAAGGTGTATATCCTTCTGCAAAGTACTCAATAACCTCTTCAATGCCAAGGATGTCGCTGTAGAATATCCCTTTCTAAAGCCAGCCTATTACATGGCCTAATTGAAAATTTATAAACTTCGCGTCGAACTTCGTGGCAAACATGATGTGGCATATAAGCTATAAAAAAACCACATGCCTAAGAACGGAGCGCGACGTGCATGCCGTATTCAACGGTCTCGAAACCAGTGACAGCGTGGCTTACCTCACCAGTTGGCGGCCACTCGCGCGTCATGGACACTTTTATCCCCCGATAGTACACAGCACTCACCAACGAGCAGCGTGATGCGCGCACCGAAGTCGTTGTAGGTATACACATACATGTATACAGGTGGTATTCCATCTGTTTCCGTATTCATTTGATGAAGCTCGTTGAATTGCGACGGCAAGGCTGTCGATCTCGGCGCCCCATACACCTGACATGGCAGCCTGGTCTCTTTGGCATGTTGCCTGCAGTGTCCGAAAGCTCGCCGGTGTTATATAAACTGCCCAATTGCCATTTGCTACAAGCCACCACAATTTGGCCTACTCGGCGCGATATAATGGCAATTTCATTCTAAGTTAATGATTACCTGTTATTTGCTTATCTGAAATTACCGTTCCATTAAAACAAGATTTTCAATGCATGTCTATACGGTCATTTAAATGGCAACTACGATTACTTCGCTATATCATTAGTTCGTTATATAGATTGTTGAATACATCTACCGATATTTTATCAGAACCTCCCGAATGCAACAGGAATATACACCAACAAAAGAAGCGTTTGCAATGCTTATTATGAAGATTATGTGTAAAGATTATGGTAAAGTTTACAGGGGAATATAGCTCCAACCAGAACTATCCAGATCACATTGTCATATACAGCAACACTGAAAGGTACATACAACGAATGACAAAAGACCGCGGCCACGATAATTTAAGAATTCCTTCGGGTTGATTATTTTTTTATGATACATGGCTCATAGCTGGCAGATGCTGGTGATAACACATGTGGAGCGCCGTTCGTACTATATAAGTGAAATGGGAAAAGAAAAATAACAAGAATAGAATCGCTAGAATTATTCAGCTCTGAGCATGCAAAACGTACGGATATATGCTTGAATGTTGACATGCAGAAAGCGGAAGTAACGTTCAGCAACTTGTAACAGGAACAATTTTCTTCAGAGTTTCTTGCTACAAAAAAACAAACATTTCTCTAAGCTGATCCGACACGGGGGATTTACAAACTTGGAAGAGGTGCAGTGTCGACTCGGATGGCACCAGGCGATCCATGTATCGGGATACAGACATCCAGATATCTGATGGCGACGTAGGACGCAAGACCGAACTGACTTGTCTTGGCCCCACGATCTACAAGACGCCTAACCGAAGGGCCGAATCCTTGTAGACGAATACCTAAATGCTAGCTGCGCACCAAGACGGGCCTGCACAGACCTGCATGCGCCGGTAATTACTGTGAGACGGTGCGGCACTAACGTTGGCTCACGATCCCAACTACGCTGCTTGCCACGGCCTTCACGCACGGCAAAAGGTCATCACGCCCGACCTCACATGGGCAACTGACGGGCTTGTGAAAGAGTGGTCACGTAGCACCGATCATATGCAAGGGCAGTGACCGCTATCCTGCCTGGGGGATCGACTGCAAGGTGGCAAGTCCGGCCGCGGCAACGAACTCAAGGAAGGCCTGCAATGCTGCGACTGCTGATTGGCTGGGAAAACGCAGGTCTTCCACAGAGTTGGCTGGAAGGCTGAGGCGATCATATGCGGTCGTCATCAACTATCGCTGTGTAGCGAGTGCTGGGTACCTGCTTGCCCTATCCTTCCTTTCCTATCCTTACTCTCCCACTCTCAGCCATCCCCTGATACTGCACCGTCCTCCCTTACGGGTAGCAGGAAATAGCCATCTTCCTTTATCTGAACCACTATATATATCTTGTCTGGATCGAGCTATGGACAGGTGCGTCAGGCAAAAAAGAAACGTAGATAGAGGGACGTAACTGGGACCTGTTTCAGGACGGCTTCATAAGGTATAAAAGTTTAATCGACCGGCCATTCTGCGCTGCACGGCAGGCATCAAGATACGTGGAGATGAGAAAGCGTCCACCAACGACGAATGAAGACGTGCTCAATTTGTGGGACAGCAGGGAGCGGCTCCAGCACGCGCTTCTGGAAGGCGCTCTCCGTACCTGCTGCCAGGATGGAATAAGAAGGCCCAGGCGTTAAGCCAAACATGCAGCTATCGATTAAGGGAGCGATGCGCCTCGTGCACTGCAGCTAATTCGTTGAAAGTATACCGGCCTGCGAAAATGGTGCCGCGCATACCGGATATGGCAGAAATGACAAAGTCGATCAACACTGCCAGAAAAGTGATTGTCGCCGAGCCCCAAACAGGGTAAACGATTTTTGATATTTAGCTAATATAAGCTTATTACCTTTTCTAATTACTACACTTAGGGCGCTTGTTGTAATTGCGAAATTAAGACGAGGTGTAATAAGGTTATGCCAGCTATAGCAGAAATCAAAGACCAGCAACACTTTGGAGTTAGGCGACTAGGGACATTGAAGAGAAAATTAAATTGAGCAGCGTCATACATGCATACCACGCATACCGGGTGTTCTTTCTAAACCGTACTGAATTTTTGAAGATTGCCCGTGACAGATAGCAGTCATTGAGATTCTAGTCATTAAGAAGGATTACAGAGAGAGGAGAACATCATTTCCACAGAAAATTGAAGTGCACAGTCGGCTAATTTACAGAAATTGCCTAATGGACTTTTATTTACTTCACGGTACATATATTGCAACGGACGAATTGTAAACGGTCACTTCGCAAGCCGTATCTACTTGAAACGAGTTTTCAGGATGACACTAAAGTTTGCATATTTTTTTCCCAAAGTGTGGGACAAAATACGGGGACGTTGCGGTAACTTTTGCGCTTCAATGCATAAATCGGCGGTTTGCTAAGAAATTATAACCGTAGTACATTTTTTCCGCAAGTTTCACGGCGCTGATCTCGAAAATCGTGCGATTCTTGTTATTAGTTCCAAGTGGTCATGTACTGTATACAATTATTTAAAAGATGTGCATTTCTTTAAATTAGTCAATTATGAATTTCCATTTCTCGCGTGAGTAATGTCGACCGCGTCAAGTTATCTATCTCCAGGACTACAACTCCCCTATCTGCGACAAGCGAAATTGAAAAATTCTTTATGATCTAAAAAAAATACACCCTGTATACGAGGTGGTCATTTTCAAGTTTTACGGAATTTTAAGAATCGCCTGTTGCAGATAACGTAAGTCTAGTCCTTGAGCTGGGTTATTCGGAGGGTCGGACACTGCTTGTCCGAGAAAGCAAAACACATAATCAACTAATTAGCAAAAAAATGACTAATTCATTACTTAACTACTGACTTAACAGCAGATATGGCAATTTACCAATTGTAAAGAGTGAGTTCGCAAGGCGCATTCACTAGTAATGAGTTTCCAGAAGGCCTCTATTTTGGAGATCATCATCATCATCATCAGCCTATATTTCTGTCCACTGCAGCATGAAGGCCTCTTCCTGCGATCTCCAATTACCTCTGTCTTGCGCTAGCTGATTCCCACTAGCGCCTGCAAATTTCCTAGCTTCATCACTCCACCCAGTTTTTTGCCGTCCTCGAATGCGCTTCGCTTCTCTTGGTATCCATTCTGTAACTGGTTATCCATCCCACGTATAACATGGCCTGCCCACCTGCATTTTTTTTCACTTAACGTCACTTAGAATATCGGCTACCCCCGTTTTCTGCCTGATCCACACCGTCTCTACCTGTCTCTTAACATTAGGCCTAACATTTTTCGTTCCGTCGCTTTGTGCGGTCCTTAATTTGTTCTCGAGCTTCTTTGTTAACCTCCAAGTTTCTGCCCAATTTGTTAGCCCCGGTAGAATGCAATGATTGCACACTTTTCTTTTCAACGACAATGGTATGCTCCCTGTCAGCATTTCGTAATGCCTGCAGTTTGCACTCCAACCCAATTTTATTCTTCTGTAAATTTCCTTCTCATGATCAGGGTCCCCTGTTGACCTAGATAAGCGTACTCCTTTACAGATTCTAGAGACTGACTGGCGATTCTGCGTCTACATTGAAGATATGCGCCACGAAACTGGCCGCAAAAATGCACTGTTCCACTTACCTTGAAAAAAAAAACTCTTTTTTATGCACTGAAGCACAAAAGTCACTGGAACGCCCACGTATTTCATGCCACACTTTGTGGAAATATCTCGAAATTGGTGTCAGCCTGGGAAATATTTTCAAGTGGATACTTCTTGCAACCTCACCTGATAGTTTTCGTAAATTGCGACATGCCTCGAGAAGTGAATTATTAGGAAGGTAATTAGTGAGTTTTCCCTTATTAGTTGAGTATTGTTTCGATTTTGCGCGTGAGTAACGTCTACCACGTCGAGTAGTCTAGTTCGAGATCTACAACTACGCTACCTGCCACAGGCGATTTTTCAAAATTTCGTAAAACATTAAAATTACCAACCCGTAGACACCCTTCCCCAAATACACGAAGCCACTCTTGCCGCAATTAAGAAGACGCGTTTTGTCAAGACGCAACAGTGCAAGAAGGATGGCGACGCTACTTTGAAATTGCCGCATGAGCTCGCCGTCACGTCACGGAATTTGATGCCGTCTTCTCGGGCCTATTTAGATTTTTATCGCTTAGAGTTGTGCTCCATCGCATACTAAAAGGACCGAAGACTGAACTTGGCAAGGCCCAAGAACCTTTACGGAACCACAATGGCCGCAATGCGAAAAGAAGATTCGTTGCAATCCGTGACGTTACACTGACGCATACCAGCCGAAATACATTCCTGCGAAATTCAGAATAACTTTTTACCCTCATTTTTTGTTCTTATAATCAACCTATATTACCACAAAACCAATGACAGCGTTTTTTTTTCAAGAATACATTATAAATCTAAACTGAATGAGCGTTTCTCTTCGCTGTCCCTTTAAAGTAATCTACTAAATGCGTTGGGGTGTAAGTTACCAATTTCCAAACAAGCGTCTGTCTGACAGGTCGGGACCACCTATACTGGAACGCCGAAGCATTGTTTAAAAGCAAACTTGCTGACGGATATCTCCAAGGTGGTGCTATAGTCGTATGATTTCTGCTAAACACACGTTACATCACTATTCAATACTTACCTTTCATTTCGAATTATATGCGCTTAAAGTTCGTCAAAAAAGTTTGACTATCGGATTTCGTTGTTTGGCGAATTAATCACTCAATTCCTTCTTGTTGCTAGTGTCCGCCTATCACGTAACCTATGTGGAAAAATAGCAGGGGCCTAGATATGACACGTTCTATTCTAAAATTGTTCCACATCAAAAAGAACACCTGGTATAACGAAACTACAAATTGTGGACATCAGGTTAGATGAAGTCACACTACATTTGAGCACCTTTGCGCTTTCTTACGCGATGCACTAGGCTTTGGTCGCGAGTGCAAGCGGCGTGCTGACGCAAATGACTCCTCTCGTTCGGTTGGAAACAGGATGAGACCCGTGACGCCTTCCTTGTGTGAGACTGAATGTTAAATTTAATTACACAGCGCATAGCTTTGCGCCTTTTTTGTATATGCAGTGCAATACTTTTGGTTGTGAATGCGACCAGTTAAAGCAAAAATAAATGTGGGTTTTAACGTCGCAGAACTGCATGGTTTATGAGGGACGCTGGCTGTGGTCGAGGATTCCAGGTTAATTTTGACAATTTGGGGTTTCCTAAAGGGACACTAAAGGCAAATACAAAGCCAACGTGGACTGCTTAAATGCCATTCCAGAAACTTCGCAACGCTTGTTTCATGCAAAGAAAAGACTTAGTTTACAAGAAAATTTCATCTGAAGGGTCCGAGTACCTTTAGGGCAATTCAAATCTCCCGCCACAACAGCCGGGGAGTGGTGACGTTGCATACGCCATCAACGCCCTCTGCTGCCGTTGGCGAGTAAAACGGCGCCCGGCAGACGTCAGCATGATGCGCCGCTGCATAAAGCCCCTGCTTTTGTTCAAGTGGCGTGGACCGTTCCGGCATCCCTCGACATGACATGGAAGTGGAATTCTCTGCTACTCACAGTTTGTGCGAGTTTCGCGAGCCAGCAAAAGCAGCGTTACTATGCGTCGCCCAGAAACCACCTGGTATGTCTGCGACCGGCCGGACCACGCTGCACCGCCGCTTCCCGAACATCGCAAAGCTTCCACAGCCGTGTAGGCAGAGAAAAATGGGGGCACCTTGAACTGGTGGTGCAAGGCGGAAGAAACAGCGTCGCTGGCGGAGACCAAGCTTCTCCAGCAGCCTTCCACCTCCCTAATTACAACCGTGATTGGCGTGGGGCATTGACCGGAACGGCCATGTACGACTTGGCAATACAGAGCAATACTTCGTAAAAAAAAATGTTGGTATAACATTGCATTACATAAAAAACTCGCTAAAATCTTAGCATAACATAGAAATTCGCGTAAAAAGCAAACTTGATAAAATCTTGGCATAACGTAGTAATACATAGCAAAAACTTAGCAAAACTTCGTAAAACTTGGTCGACCCCCAGCTACGCTGTTTCTTCAGCCTTGCACCACTTATTGTGTCCTGCATTTACCTCAATTTGTCGATTATTAAGGCTCTGCTCGCAATAGTACTGACGCCTGAGAGATACTACAGCAGTAATCCATCATTTTAGCTTGACTTAGTACTTGTCTTTGGTGTCCTTTTAAAAGCCAACTGCAACAAAAGTTCACTTTTACTAAATGTGTTATGAATTTGCACGTACCACTGAAGCAACGTTGGCAAAGCCGCAGGGCTGGTAACTGCACAGCTTACTCTCTAGAAGCCTCTAAATACCTGTACTTCATCTCGAAGTCGTTTGCAGCTGCTAAAGGTACTACGTATACACTAGCAATATCCTTGCGCTGCTGAACACAGCTCAGGGCTAAACCGCCTGATAATGGCGGGATTAGAGTTGTTTTCACTTGATACACGACACGTTAGAGCTACACGGGACATGAGTTCGGACCGTTGCACGTGCCCGTCGTATACCGTGAATTATGCAGTCGTCGAGCAGAAGACGTGGTTGAACACATCTCGAGGGGCATTCCGCCTTCCTATTGGCTAAGGAGTCTTGCAGCTTCCAGTGTTGCAGACGAGACTTGAGTATAAGCAGATGACGCGCACACCTGGTGGTCGCCGCCGTTATGAGGCTAGTCCTAGCACGGCGCCTCCGAGTTTATCAGCGGGTCGCGAGCAATGTTATTATAGATTAGCTCCAGTTTGAAAAGCTGCGGCGCAGCCGGGCCGGTAAATTCGCGCGAATTGTCACTGCCGTGTGCAATGTCGGTACATGGACCAGTGATACATGACCAGTGGCAAAGAATTCAGGAGGCATTTTATCCTCCTGGCGACGTTGCACGTCTATAAGACTCAGCAGGCAACTCTTTAGTTTTTGAGTCGTGTGCGACCTCCGAAATTGAAAATACCGACGTGCCTGAGAGAGTTTATGCAAAATATTATTGGTGACATCGTCATACTGCACCATAAGTACGCCCCAACAGCCACCGCCCCCCATAAAAGAAATAGACGAAAAAGAAAAACGTAGAGGTAAATTCTATACTGATTTGTGCACAATTCTTATTTACGTTGTAGAATTTTTTAGGTTAACCAAAATTGACAAATTTATAACTCCGCACACAAAACAGGTATCACAGTTCTGAAAACTGCGTTTCTTAGAGCATCAAAGCGTGCGAATCTGATTTATAGATTTACAGATTATATTAATTTGAAACAATGTTTACGAGGGTTTCGGAAACGTCACACGCGTAAATTAGTGGTATATTTCATAGCGCTGCAACTACATGAATTTTGGCCACTGTTACTGCGTAAGCATCATGCCAGCCTTGGAAAGAAAAGTGGATTAGTTAGCACTATATTTATAGTTCAGACGAAGCATATTCCCAGCGTCGCTGAGCAGCACAATGTTATGCGCATGCCACAGGTTGCCCAATGTACCTTGCTGATCCTAACACTAAGCATCCCCAATCAAACTTTGTATGCGATGACTGCATTACTCGGACAAATCATACTGCAGTGGACATGGGTCGCGGTGCTGACGTTTTACGGCCGTGACAGTGCCAGCCCCATACAACTGCTCTGTATTGCAAATGTCATTCTAAGCTATAATTCCTAACGAATTCATAAATACTCCCTTTCTGTGCTCTTGCTGGATCTGACATGTGTTGTCTGAGCTGCCCTCGCTGCAGCTGCTACCAGGCGTTATTCAAGGACAACTTAACCGGTACACCAAAGCCTCGCACTTTCCTACGCACGATTCCAACTCGCTCATTCTGTACTGTGGTCCACCAAACTCATAACCGAAGTATGCCGACCAGCACTCGGGGAAATTGGCTACAAAATTGAACAAGTCCTTTTTACTGAGCCAATGGCAATGAAACACCATGCCCTGTGAACAATAGTTTCTGGACGCTTTAATGAATAAATGGGTGGCAGATTACTGGGGTGGCCAATTGTGACAAATTTACATTACCTGTCATAATCATCAGCCTCTATTTATGTCCACGGCGGACGAAGGCCTCTTCCTGCGATCCCAATTACTCCCGTCTTGAGCTGAATCCAACTTGCGCCTGAAAATTACCTAACTTCATTACCCCACCTAGTTTCTGCTATCCTCGACTGCGCTTCCTTTCTCTTGGTGCCCATTTAGTATCTAATGGTCCACCGGTTATCCCTCCTACGCATTACATGGCCTGCCCAGCTTCATTTCTTTCTCCGTATGGAAACTGGAATATCAGATATTCCGGTGTGCTCTCTGATCCACACCACTCTCTTCCTGTCTCTTAACGTTACGCCTAACATTTTTCATTCCATTGCTCTTTGTGCGGTCCTTAACTTGTTCTCTAGCTTCTGCGTTAACCTGCAAGTTTCTGCCCCATATATTAGCACCGGTAGAATGCAATCTATACACTTTTCTTTTCAACGACAGTGGTAAGGTCCCAGTCAGAATTTGGTAATGCCTGCCGTATGCACTCCAACCCAATTTTATTATTCTGTAAATTTTCTTCTCATTATCAGAGTCCCCTCTCAGTACTTGACCTAGATAAACGTACGCCTTTACAGACTCTAGAGGCTGACTGGCAATCCTGAATTCTTGTTCCCTTGCCAGGCCATTGAACATTATCTTTGTCTTGTACATATTATCTTCAATCCCACTCTTACACTCAATCCCACTCGCTAAGGCTCGCTTGGTAGCCTCGTATTCTGCTACTGAGTGAGAGGGCCGATGCAGCAGCATAGCGGATGGCCGAGTGAGCTGGAGCGAGTGTCAGAACTTCACAACATCCTGTTCCCACGTGACCAAATACTGTGTGGTGATGTCACGATCTAGTATCCTCCTGGGAAAAGAAAGCAAAATGGCTGTAGAGAAGCTATTATTCACGGTGCTTTGAGGCTTGTTATGGCTATTGAAACTGTTTATGGCTAGAATTCCGTGTATTTTTCGTGTGCGTAAGGAAAACCTCAGTAAGATCACCCGCGAACGTGCTTGTGCCACTGTTCGCGCGTCGTCGTCGTCTTATTCCACAGGGGATGTCGGCGTCCCTCAGATATGAATTTGAGTAGGTTAGTTATCAATAGGTACCTTTTTCAAGATCAGTAGACTTCCAGGTAGTGAATAAAGGATTCTCAGAGATTTGCCGCGGTGCAAGCCGCGTTGGCCATGTCTACGTTGCACCGCCCTTCTTTGTTGGCGTTCCACCTGCTTGCGTATCTAGTTTGCTTTCCTTCCGCTCTCCCGTGGTAGTGGTATAAACAAACCAGAAAGAAAAGTTGCCGTTCTCCATTTTGAATTTCAATTCTCTTCTGTCAGTCGTATGGGGAGGCCGCGTTTAGTCCGGACTCCCGAGGAGCAACGCGCCTATGAAGAGCGATGGCAAGAAAAGATGCCAGAGTGCATTCGGCGCCGGCGCGCCGCAAACATCAAACGTCCGCCGATCAAGTCAGACAATAAATGTGTTCGTACTGTGGTTCAAAATTCTGTGACTTAGTGTGATAAATTCTGTAGTGTGTTCCGGTGACTTAGTGTGCAAATTCTGTAGTGTGCTAAACAACTTTCCTGGTTATCCTTCGCAGAGTGGAATGGCTCATGATTTTTCTCTTGTTTGTTAGGTTGTTCTGTCTCAAAGTTGCTTTGCTTACTATATGGATGTGATCCTGCGAGTTCGCAGAAGAACGCTGGATTTTTTTTAGGGTTTAGAACTCTAGGACCTTCATTTACGCAAACAGTAAAAAAGGAAAAATAATTAGTCAAATATCAAGTCAGTACATTTAAAATCTCTTAAATCACACTCGCTCAACATAGAAGAAATGTGCCCCAGCGTCACAATTGTTGTTGGTTTTACTATTGTGTAGTGTCTTAAAATGGCGAAAGAAAACCGAAACGAAATCGAGCGGTGGGCGCTGCCGCTGGAGCAAAAGTGACACTAATCGCACCGCCTGCGCAGGTAATGGGGCGTGTTTGGATTATCAACTTCTAAAAGCGTGCAGTAGGCTTCTAACGGGCCTATATCACACAAGCTGTAAAACAGATAGGTGATGATACTTATCGAATAGGGTTACCAGCGATAGCTGTGAATGTGGCATGCGACGACCTCGGAGGAGATGTGATGGTACCAGAATAATAAGCTAAGTGTGCTCCACCATTTTCAGGCAACGGGCACCTATAGTGTTCTCGATCGTGCATGTCTTGCGCCTTTTCTTGAAACTCAAATTATACGGTTTTACGTGCCAAAACCGCGATCCGACTATGAGGCACGCCGTAGTGGGGAACTCCGGGATAATTTGGACCACCTGGGGCTTTTTAACGGGCGCCTAAATGGAAGCACATGAGTGACAAAGAAGTACGTACACGGAGAAATTAAACTTTAAATGCAAGACGTTTCGGCTTCCAAAGGTTTTGGCCCAAACGTCTTGCTTTTAAAGTTTTATTTGGTCGGTGTACGTAATTCTTTATCATGTTTCGTCTTGACAAGATGGGCTTCCGTCGAACTCTCGATTACAAGTACAAGGGTGTTCTTGCATTTCGCCCCTATCGAAATGCGGCCGCCGTTGCCGGGATTTGACCCCTCAACCTTACAGCCCAACACCATAGCCACGCGCCTTTTCTAGTTTACACGAGACCTAACGGCCGGTGAACGTATCATACGATTGCAGTTTGGCGATGTATTGAATGTTGGTGCTGAAATATCGCGTTTTCCGAGAACACATAACCAGGAAAAAATTAAGCCTAACACTATTAGGTCGTTTTTGTATCGATCGTATTGTATGTTCGTTTGTATCGATCGTTTTGTATGTTCTCGATCGTGAACGTTGGCGCCCGGAAACCGTAATGGGATCGTATGAACGAGGTACTACTGTATCGGCATGAGTGACTTGTGAGTGGATGCAAATATGTATCTGAATGAGTAGCAGTAAGTGGAAGCTGACGCAAGTATGAGGGTGAGTGGGCATAGGTATAGAGTGAACAGAAGTGGCTATGAGCGCGAGTGAGTGCTGGTGATCATTTGTAGAGGCATCAGCCTTCACTGATGACCGAGAGCATATCACTACGGGTACATAGCCTGCGGTAAGTATATATGCCGCTTCTCCTGCTCGATATGGCCTTCAATCCCCGAACACCAATTCATAGATCCTAATGCACAGAAATACTCAAAGCGGTAAACTCTTCGACTCACAATTTACTAATTAGGTTTAGGAAAAGAACATGGGTAAAGAAAACACAGGAACCCTGTTCTGTTCAATATGCTTGAAAAGTTATTACCATATTTATACATTAAAACGAGGGCCGTTTTCTGTTTACAATGGTACTCGTTGCAGGTTGTTGGCATGGGGATGATGATCATCTCTACTGGACAATGCCAGCTGATCTGTCAATCTGAAATAGATGTCTTCGTGCAGCCCTTGTTTGCAATTCCTTAGTCCTTAGTTAACAGAGGAAAAAAAATTTTTTTTCTCTTGAACAAACAATACGTAAGTTGCCCATGTTAAGACTCTCGACCAGTTTTTCATTAAATAAATAAATAGAATCCACTGTGTGAAACTCAGGTATAACGTATGGCGTCAGCAGTTAAGAAGTGGCACTGATACCTTTCATTCAAGCCATCTTTCACTGCTTCCTCTGCTATTTCAGAAAGGCATTCTACCCACCTAGACTGATTCAGCAGTACTTCCCTTCTTGCGTTTCCAAAAATGTAACATTTCCAACTTACTCTGTCGGATGTATCGGTGAGAATTTGGAGAGGGCAAGAGGAGACATGTTCTTCGTCGCTCGTCGCCTCCTCAGGGTCACAGAACAGGGAAGGCTGAAGTTTCCAGCACTGCGACGTGGTTCAGGCGCGTTCGATGCAATGTCAGATTTATATCACCAAGTGACGTTTCTGTTTCACAGCTAGAGATGTAAGCGCTGCGAAAAACTAAAGGGTTGGGAAAAAAACCGTTCTTTTGATTTTTTCTGCACAGAGAAAGCGTAGAAAAAATCATTAAAATTTCTACGTGCAGTTGTACATGCTCTGCTCTGCAGCATACATCTCTAGAAGCGATGACGACAAGAAAACGGCGGTAGGGTTTTCAAGTGACTTTATTCTTTCAGTTTCATTTTGAAAACACAGTGTAGCTTTCAAAGATGGCGGAATGCAGGACGCCATCCGAGTTTTGGTTCCGGACTCGTGTCTGGGACTACGCAAAATATGTGAAACCACCAACCTGTTGGCAACGGCTTTGCACTAATCAGCTGCTGACACCTAATAGCTTCAAGGCTGCTGCAGATAACTTTGCCATCTGCCAGCTGTGAACAAAACTGTCTTTGTTTGAAGTGTTTATAACAAGTTTTGCACCAGACTCTCAAGTAAACATGTTCGAAAGCTCGTCCACGTGCAATCAAATCTGAATATGGCAAGCCGAGGCCAATTTCAATTGGAGTGTGCCGAGCGAGAGTTACTGACAAAGCAAAATTTTTCTCAGTTATTAAATTAGCCACCTTTTGCAGAAGAGAACAAGGTGTTCATTCCGTTGTCTTCACATTCTTTGCGTAATTATTGCATGTGTTTAAGTATAATTATTTTTTTGCAGGAATAATAAGGAAGTAACTATATTTGTTGGAGTTTCATTTTTTCTCGAAATTTAAGTTAAATTAAGGGGTTTTACATGCCATAACCACGATCTCATTATGAGGCACGCCGAAGCGGGGGCGGAATTTTTCGGACCACGTGGGGTTCTTTAATGTGCACCTAAATCTAAGTACACAGATGTTTTCGCATTTCGCTCCCATCTAAATACGGCTGCTGTGGCTGGGATTCGATCCCGCGACCTCGTGCTTAGCAGCCCAACAGCATAACCAGAAAGCAACCACGGCGGGTTCTCAAAATTTAAAAGTTTTCTGAAAGAATAAGGGGGAAGATGTTTGCATCAACTCAACATTTCCGGAAATTTTGCATCCGATTCGCTGCACCGATAAGTACACAATTATCTTGGACGTTTGAAGGGTACAGCGCAAAGAAAAATCATGCGTCTATACTTTTTGTAATTGGCAGCCAGTGCTGTAAAAACTATGCAAGTAGTTGCGGTCCTAAAAGTATCACTTTGTGCATTTTGCGGTGAAGTCCTTTTTTATACAGACCGCTTTCTACAGAGTAGTTTATATATGCGCAATCGTACCTGCCAACCTATTTATTTATTTATTATCATACATTCAGGGCCCAATCGCCATCAAAGAGGGGGCGGGTACATGGTTTAAAAACAATCAAAAAACATTCAAGCGTATAAGGTCAAGGATAAGTTAAACAGGCAGTGACAGCAGCAAAATAAAAAGAAAAAGCAAAATTTGAGTCATTTTAAAAGATGACCAGATGCAGCGGTGTTGAATGATGATGCATCGGCTAATGTGGCGATAAAAGAGGGAACGCGGCTCCACTCGGAGCAGGTTCTCCGCATAAAACAATGCAGGAATATGTCAGTGCGACAAAGAGGACCAACTACCTTATTGCTGTGATCGATACGGGAGGATAAGAACACTGGCTGCGCAATGAGTTGCTGATTCAATGAACGGTGATGGAACACTTTGTGGAATATACAAAGGCGTGAGATCTTGCGCCGAGTTTGAAGGCTAGGAAGATAAAGTGACAATTTCATCTGTGAGACACTAGCGGTACGTGAATAGTTCAACATAATAAAACGGGCTGATCGATTCTGAAGGGATTTTATGAATTGAATGAGAGTGCGGTGAGCCGCATCCCAATGTGCACACGCGTATTCGAGTTTCGGACGAACGAAATTTTGGTAAAGCATTATTTTCGGCGCTGTGGAGCTTGGAAAAATTGCGTCGGAAATAACCGAGAGTGCGATTTGCATTACCCATAATGTAGTCAGGTGAGTATGCCATGACAAGTCATCAAATCTTTCAACACTGAGATACTTTTATGCAGACACGCGTTCCAGTCCGATGCAATTATAATTCTGTATTTTGAAGACATTGAGGCATTAGTGCTTCGCAAAAATGTAATGTACTTGCATTTACTGATGTTAAGGGTATTAACCATTTATTGCACCATTCACATACTTTGGTAAGGTAAGATTGAAGGACAAGTTATCATTAGGGTTATTTATTTCGCTATAGATAACGCAGTCATCTGCAAATAGCTTTATACTAGAGTTAATGTTATCTGGAAGATCATTTATATAGATTAGGAATAGTAATGGACCTAAACGGAAACGTTGAGGTACGCCAAATTCAACAGAACAAGGAGGAACGCGTGATTGTTAGCGAACACTTAAAATTCTTAAGAATCCCTGTGTACATAACAAGGAGCAGGGGGTGTGTATAGCAAGAGTTTTTTAAATGTTTACCTTGAGCACACATTTTGTGGGCACATTCACACTTTACTTACGATGATTTACCTTCAGACAGAACAAAAGCAGAAGCAAACTTGGAACAGCAGAGTCTTGTAAGGCACACAAAATACCACAGTGGGTGTTGCAATGACATTGGTCTTGACGATTTGGCCAACCTAAGGAACTCATCTTAAACCTATCTGAAGCATATATACCCCTCACAGGTATGGCCTCTTGCGCTAACACAAGAGGACGGAGCAAATACCCGCATGATCAGAATTTAGTTTTTGCATGCTTGTTTTGCATTGCTGCCCGGCTTCATATTTCAACTTCGCAACTTTTCCGAGAACAGAATTATTTGTCATAAAACGTGACGCAACATCAATAAATTCGTAGAGCGAGCCGAAGTCCCTAGACCTTACGAAAAATTCGGGAGCGTTGGCAGGTATTATAGAACAACCTGTAGACTGAAGGGTATGTCAAATGATGCTATATTTGTGCATCGCTGTGTATCCAGTGTGATACGTACCACATTTAGGGCAGTTTTTTCCACTTTCACTTTTTTGAACGCAAAGAGTGCACATGACAGCCTGTCTCATAAATTTGGCACTTCATTCAGTTGGCAGCAAGAAGGTTCCCAGCTAAGACACCTGCTATGTAATAACTGCATCACATTTTGCTACATAAACCTACAGACTTTATGCCACATTGAATTGCATATGACGCAAACCCATCAGTCATATTTACGTTCATTGCAGGACAAAGGCCTCTCCAAACGATTTTCAATTACGACCGTCTTGCCCCAGCTGACCCAACGTTATGGCTGCAAATTTCCCAGCTTTATTGCACAACTTTTCATTCTCTGCCATCCAAAAATGCGCGTCCTTTCTCTTGGCGCCCATTTTGTAACTATCCTTTCACCCACTTTGTAACCAGCCCAAGTTAATCTTATTCCTAATGTCAGCTATAGAATATCGGGTAACCCCCATTCGCCCTTTAATCTACACCACTGTCTTCTCTCTCTTCTCAATCCATCACTCGTTGCATGATTCGTAATTTTTTTCTCGAGCTTCTTTGTTAACCACCCCTTTACTGCTCTGCATGTGAGTGCCAGCAGAATGTAATGATTGCAGACTTTTCTTTTCAAGGGTAGCACTAAACTGCCGATAACGACCTGGCGATGCCTACCGTATGCACTGCAACCCATCTTTATTTGTTCGTGAATTTCCTCCTCATGATCAGGATCCCCTACAAGTAAATGGCTCTGGTACACATACTCTAGCACAGATTCTAGACGCTGACTGCCAATCGGATGCTAGTTCATACGGTGACAACTGATGGGTTGATTGGTGGAATGGTGAATTTTGGGGCTTTCAGTGTAACGACCTCAAATAACGAGCAATTTGCTGCGGTCCCCTGAAGTTCATTAATAAGATTTCACTGTACTATAACTGCACACCTCCACCATCCATTTTAACTTCTAAGGAAGGAGAGAGCTGGCCCCATGTGCCACAAGTAATAAACTACGCATGTTTGGTTGGGAACATTACTTTTATAATGAATAATCTGGTTCAACATCCCAAAGCAATGCCGGGACAATAAGAGATGCTAAAGATGAAGGCTCCACATTACGGGTATTTTTCACACTCAGTTCCATATTTAAAACATTGGCTATTGTGTCCCATTTGGAATGCGGCCATGGGGGCCAGGAATCGAACCCTCGACATTGGGAGCTGCAGCAGCAAAACACCATCACCACTGAGACGCCATGAACTGTTAACCAAGGCAGGGTGAGTAGAGATTTTACTTGACAATCCAAGGAGGGAAAAAATGTCAGTCTGCTTGGATAGTTGCAGCCAAGTTGGGATACTCACTGTAATGTGCTGGCGAACCTGGCAAGGGGATCGCCACAATTATTTTGGCATCAGTTCTCGTGGTCACAGGGGGGGGGGGGGTAAGCTCTGGCAAGGTGTCCAGTGAATTAAGACACAAAATAAATAAAACTACTATGGAGCAGCTCATCAAAGACATGAACATCTTTGGAGACGGAATGCCCTGGTTTCTTGCAATGTGGATTTGTCACCTTTAAATGTTTCAGACTGATGCACAGTACTTCTTATTTGAGAATTGTATTCGAATGTAAAAACGTAGAAAGTTGGGATAGTTTGAACGCTTACATACTTGGCATCAGAGCTGAAAACAATGGTAATATGAAGAGTACACCAGACATGATAATTGTGAACCTGAAACTTCTGTCACAATGTTCAATTGTGAGATGCAGCTGCTTGCTGATGTTCTTGATGTCAACGGCATATGCACACGCAGGTTATGTTTCCTTTTGAGTTTTGGTCCTAACAAACATTGGTTGTGTCAGTGTTTGAAGTTTTCGAGGAATGCAAAATTTTGAAGTGCATAAATAATAAAGACATCTATAATCAAAACCAGTTTCAGTTTCAGCAAGTCACGTTGCCATGAAATTGCTCACAGCAAAGTCAAGCCTAAGTCCAGTCCAATTACAGTCACTGACTTGGTTTGTGCACCTGCTTGCTTATTTGAAATCGATCCAAGAGCACCACAACCTTCTTTATTTAACCAATGTATCACGACGACCAAAGTTTTGAACGGCTGAATTAAGGTGCCCTGTTCGACTTTAGTGCAGGTTCTGCACGCACGATGCCATTTAAAATGGCAGCTGTGAAGAAGCCGCCATTCAGGTCGTCTCCCGTGCTCTCGCTTTGCTCATGATATGGCTTCTCAACTACCTGAGAGCTGTACGGCTGGTAAGACCTGACGGCAACGGTAGGTATGGCAACGGGTGGCAAACCGACGCAGGAAATTAACCCCCATGACTGATCATGTCAGATTGTGCACACGAGCTAGGCGGGATGCAAAAGCAGAGAGCGTGCCTATAAAGTTCCGTTTGTGCACTTACTAGATGGAACAGGTTAAGTTTGCACGTAGACAGAAAGCATCAAAATGAACTTGTGCAATGCAGCCTAAGCTACTAGATCACACAGTCAAGATCGCACTTTGCATCACAACATTAATGGTTGAACAAAAAAAGCCCTCGGGCTCGACTCTCACAAAAATTGCAGTACGCTTAAGCTTCGCCTTTAAGAGTAGAACGCGATAGCGTTATCGGGACCCGTTCGCATCGCATCGTTCGCATACGGCAAGTACACTTCATTCACTGCAACACTGAACGTGGTAAAGTCACTTACAAAGTCCGTCCAAGCTTAGACCGATCCGCTTAAAGTTGACTTCACTTTTAAACTGAAATGCATTGCTGAAAAAAGATTTTTGCAGGGGCAATATAAGTCGTCTTATAATAAAATGTGAAGGCCCTAGCACCTTTTTTTATTATTTTATTAATTGTTTGCTATTGCCCCGACGCGCGCAGGTCTCGTAGAAATGTGTGAGTTTCCTCGTAGCAGGATTAAGTTTTGTTGACCAAAACCTTGCACGAGTGGAAGAACTGTGTGGTTTATGTGGTTGATTGATTTTTTCCGCCACCCGCGATTACACGCCGGTTGCCGACGCCAGATTTTCTGCTCACTGGCCCTGAACACTATCACGTTAAAATTACAAAATAGACTGAGGCACAACAAAAGCCTGTAAATGAACGAAAATGAAAAGAATGGTGAACTTGCGTTTTCACGTGAAAATATCTCAAACAGCACTGATAAACCGGTTCAAGGGAGAAATCTGTCTCCTGCTTTGCAAGAAAAAACCTCTTCATTTTTTATTTTTTAAAATTTGTTAATATCTGGCATTTGTGTCAAGGTTTTATGTAATTCCGCAACTAGTATTCGAACCATTCACTTTGACATTATTCGGCACTAATTAATTTTAGCTTAAACTTTGCTGCTAACAAACAAATCTATATTCGCACAAGCCTTGTATTTTGCATACTAAGCTAGCAGTGATGGAGTCACACCAGGTGATTTCAACGTTGGCGAAAATTGCATCCACTAGAGCAGGGGTTCTCAAGCATATTGGTCCCACGGAAACCTGCTAAGCTCCATGCAGGGCTCTAAGCAGAGGAGTGCGCGCCTGCGTGTGCGCTCAGCCTCAGCCGCGCTTACAGCGATGCGCAACCACAGCCGAGACGCGCGCCAAAAATCAAGGCCGCGCGAGCAAAGGGAGCAAGCGTGGGAAGGCGGCACTCGCGACGTCATCATCTTTCCTGTCGCACCCTCACTCGCCTTCACTCGCACCTAAAGCACACAGTCCCCGGGGCGCGGTAATTCTTATCGCACTTGGACTTTATACGGGACTTCGTCGGTCGCTCATGTCGCGCAGCGCGATTTGAGAGGTGCGTTCGCAAGTAGCCGCTTGTAATTCAATCATCTGACCATCTGCGTCCGCGGAAGTTCCCATTTATTCTTTCGGTATTCTTTTGCGGCGGCATTGAAATTTCATTATATTGAAATCGCGTATAAACACACTTCGTTATATTGAGGTTCTAAAGAGATGGTGTTCTATGGACAAGAGGTTATGAAAAGTTAAGTAGTTCGTTATATTAAGAATTTTGTTAATTGAAGTTCGAATGTCGAGGTTTACCTGTATTTCTGTTATGTTTGTTTTGTCACTGATCTCGGGGGCGTGCGGGTGTTAATAGAGATGGGATTGGAAGACGCATGGCAACACAGCAAGCAGATATGTAATCGCACTGGAAACCAAAAAACCTCAAACTAAACACTCAAATACACACTGAACTAGAACACAATGCATAAATAAATGTTAACAAAAATATACAACCTAATAAATCTATCAACATGCCCTTAACTTCGCCTCCGTTAGTCTTGAGCGTTTGCTACACAAAAGTCAGGGAAATCTGGCCTACTGGTATCTCCCTACAAGAATAGATATCTCTCACTCAGTTCGTCGCTGTTGTTGCTCGTATTTCCGGCCGGAATCTCGTTGGTCATTTCTTAATATCGATGTTTTCGCCGACCGTCGCATAGTCGTTGCTGCCTTGCAGTCGGTCCTTCAACTTGTTCGCCTCCGAAGCCTGTATAACCCGGTCGCTGTTGCTGACGTGGCAGAGAAGTTCGACAAGTTAGGCCTCACGACTGTTCGTTCGGGGTGTCGCTGATGCCGTAGGTGCCGACGACTCGCTGTTCCGTTGACCTAGCCGAGTACGTGGCTGGAGCTCCAGTAGCCGCCGCTGACGTGTCACTTGCCTGGTTAGGCCTAATGAAGCGTTTCTCGCCCTCCGATGATCTGCGTGGCGGCCCGGTGCCCCGGTGATTATCGGTGGATCGGGCTCGGCCGAGGAAGAGGGATTGTTGCGAAGAGGACCGGAACCACCGTGAACATCAGCAGCGGGTCCCAGGAGCTTCGCCCGGACGTCTCCGAGGTCTACACCTACGCCTGGGCCTTGCCAGCGTCACGAGCTTCGTGGCCGGGCTCTCCGCACTCCCGTCGTCAGAGCATAGCTGACGAAGCAACCTTCCAGCCCAAGAGCCACGTCGATAATGCTGTTTCGTCGCTTCTCCCTCGAGGATTACACCTCGGTTCGCGTGTCTCGAGCTCTCGCGCCGTTCGGGACGCTCCGTGATCTTCGTCGTCTTTTTCTCGCCACAGGCGACATCTTACATGTGACATAGGCCCCTCTTCAAGAGTTTTTTCCTAAAACTGTTTACTCTTGGCCTTCTCTGCTGGAAACTTGACTTTTGTATCGCTTGGTGCTGTTCTTGGTTTCTGCCCGTCGACTTGTCTTAGCGCTCTTCACCACACTTTCGCGCACCATTCGAATTTCACCACATAATGCACTGCACAGATCTGTTCGCAATGTTTGCTAGTCCATTGTCACAACACTTCCACATGAACAAACCCCGCATCCAAACACATTTTGCAATAATCCAAACACCCACACGTATGCACTGATGTTCTCCCCCTATACACTTGTTATCTACACACAGTTGTAGCAACTAACAATTCAACTGTCTAGGGCATTCCTAAATGATAGTCCTTTCGTAGCCTACCAGTTATAACTGTTCCTTTTTCCGCCTTTTCCTGAACTCCCATGCATGCCTACTTTTAGCCTGTTTCCGTCTCATTCCTACTCTGGCGCATTTCTCGTACAGCTTGGGATGCATCTGCCTTAACTGTCGCTTCCTTTTCTTTCTTACGCCTATATATTGCTCCTACTGCTTGGGATGGCTCTGCCTTAACTCTGGCCTCATAATCTTTTTCCTCGACGTCCGCATCTTCTCATGCAGCTGCATTTTAATACGCTGTTTTGTTCGCCATCTCCTAATAGTTTTCCTCCTACCTTCACGCTTTGCACTGTTTAAGTGACTAGGGCCTCTATCGTCTTTCTCGTTTCTCTCGGAGTTTGACTGGCTCGTCATTTCTGATGCCTGGCGCCTGGCCCCAACGTCACTAACCAACCTCCTATCTTTCCGAGGTGAAGCTACTTCTTTGTCGACTCTCTTCTGCTCTACGGGCATGCAAATCTTGATCGGGATGTTGTCCATCCTCCCGTCCTTGTCATTCTGAATCAAGGGTTGTCCAGTCGTGAGCTTTTCCTCTACGCCGTCACGGGCGCTATCTATCCTGCCAACTTCTGGCATCTCTCTCCTGTCATGCAGCTCCACTACGCTATTGGGCCTACTCTCTATCTTTAACTCAGCCTCACTCGTATTCATTTTTAATGCATGTAGCTGTTCTTGCAGTATTTGGATCTCTCCACTGGAGCTGCTTTCTCTTCATAAGCTTTTTTAGCTGCCGCATGCTCTGCTAATCTAGGTGCCTCGACACGTTTCCTCTCATCCTCCATTAATTTGAGGCCCTGCTCTTTGTTGAGCTTTGCTTGCGAATAGTAGCCGGTATCGCCTGCCAGTCCATCTCTGCAACTCCCGAGTATCAGTGACATGGCTGAATAGAATCCAGGAACCGATCCGGGCAGGTTCGCCAATTGTGATGTTTGTTTTGTCACTGATCTCGGGGGCGTGTGGGTGTTAAAAGAGATGGGATTGGAAGACGCATGGCAACACAGCAAGCAGATATTTATCACACTCGAAACCAAAAAACCTCAAACTAAAAACTCAAATACACACTGAACTGGAACACAATGCATAAATAAATGTTAACAAAAATATACAATCTATAAATCTATCAACATGCCCTTAACTTCGCCTCCGTTAGTCTTGAGCGTTTGCTACACAAAAGTCAGGGAAATCTGGCCTACTGGTATCTCCCTACAAGAATAGATATCTCTCACTCAGTTCGTCGCTGTTGTTGCTCGTATCTTCCCGGCCGGAATCTTGTTGGTCCTTTCTTAATATCGATGCTTTCGCCGACCGTCGCATAGTCGTTGCTGCCTTGCAGTCGGTCCTTCAACTTGTTCGCCTCCGAAGCCTGTATAACCCGGTCGCTGTTGCTGACGTGGCAGAGAAGTTCGACGAGTTAGGCCTCACGACTTGTTCGTTCGGGGTGTCGCTGATGCCGTAGGTGCCGACGACTCGCTGTTCCGTTGACCTAGCCGAGTAGGTGGCTGGAGCTCCAGTAGCCGCCGCTGACGTGTCACTTGCCTGGTTATGCCTAATGAAGCGTTTCTCGCCCTCCGATGATCTGCGTGGCGGCCCGGTGCCCCGGTGATTATCGGTGGATCGGGCTCGGCCGAGGAAGAGGGATTGTTGCGAAGAGGACCGGAACCACCGTGCACATCAGCAGCTGGTCTCAGGAGCTTCGCCCGGACGTCTCCGAGGTCTACAGCTACGCGTGGGCTCTCCGCACCCCCGTCGTCAGAGCATAGCTGACGAAGCAACCTTCCAGCACAAGAGCCACGTCGATAATGCTGTTTCGTCGCTTCTCCTCGCGGATTACACCTCGGTTCTTGTGTCTCAAGCGCTCGCCCCGTTCGGGACGCTCCGCGATTTGTCGTCTTCTTTTCTCGCCACAGGCGACCTCTTACATGTGACAATTTCAGGCAGTAGGCATCAAGACCACATCCGCATTATCAGTCAGCAAATGCATTAGAAGCTGAGCCGATCATAGCGTGTTTGAAATTTTGCAGCATGTTCACGCAATACGTTTACCGAGTGTCACATTTTCTTCTAGCGGTCCCATGGAAAAAACATAATATTAGAGGGCTTCTACCATACTATCCATATGGAGAAAAAAGCACAACTAAAGGCTAGCCCTAATGACACCGAATCATCTGTGTGTTTGCACATTATGTCAATAAAACAAAATATACAGTATCCCTTTCAATAGGAGGTAATGAGTTACAATGAGATATGGTGGTCATACTGTGGCCTGTGTTCCAGTATGACCGACATTTGGCATGGATCCAACGCGTTAACAAAACAGGGTTGAGCCTACAGGTGTCACTCATGTTTCAAAAAGACTTACCATATTGCGAGATGTCCGGAGATCTGTAGACTGGGCAGTCCATGAATTGATTTTGTACCTTTCAAGGTCGGGCGAAGAGAACTTGTGCTCAGATGGCTTCGATGGCGGTAAGAGCTGCTATCTGACAGGCTAGCACATCCACATTCGTCGCCAGCTGAATGTAGGATGCTCTTTCTTAACATAGTGGTTGAAAACATCAGCAAGGGAGAAGGTGAACACTTAGAATTTCATGAAAAACATTTTCATATTAGTAGAGGTGGGCAAAGATAAACTTTTTCAAATAGTAACTGAATACAAATATAGTAAGTATCAAATACAGTGGACTCCGAATAAACAAAACTTGCTTAAACGGAAATGCCGCATAATCAGAACATTGGTGTCAACTCTACTTGGCTAATGGAACCCATCTTTCTGCGAACACCAGTAGAAGTGAACTTTTACAAAACTACCACTTCCCTCATAGGTGCATGGAAAATGAAAGAAGCATGTCATATGGTGATGCTATCTAGAGTGAAGAGTCCCAGTCCATCAGTACCCAGCCATCAGGCAGTAGTGGGAAGGTTAATGGAAGTTAAAGATGGTGAAGTTGCAATGGTGTTTCCGTTATGAGCACATTAGTGATTCCTGGGGCGGCACAGAGCAATGAAATCGGTTGGATCTTTCAGTCTCGTTGCCACTTCTGTTTCATTCACAGCGCCAGAAATAAAGAAATCCAGGCGATGCTCTTGTTACCTGCTCTGAAGAGGCATTTGAAATTACTTATCGGTGGAATTCTTGGCAAAGGCCAAGATTCTGGATTTGTTAACAAAGACAAATTCTCCCAGCGTGTGTTACCGCTTCTAACCAGATGGCAAGAGATACAGTTGAAAGTTCGAAGTGCTTTCTCAAATGGAAGGACTGCGCCGTACCCTTGGGTATTCTTCCATGCATGTACATTACCTCGCACGAAAACTATCGAAATTAGAAGCAGAGCCTTTTGAATATCCCCGTAATATTAACCCTTTAAGGCACCAACTCTGTTCATTGAAAACTTTTTACTTCAGAATCATAAAAAGTGGACTGTTGCAAGATTAAGAGTTTTCAATTGTTTAGCGAGTTGTCAAGTTCACAGAATGTGGACTCCATGCGAAAAGTCTACAGGAACATCAGAAATGAGAACATGAACTCTTTCCTGTCTAACAAGCTAGCACCTACCCAGCCATTAGAAAACTGAGACCTATGCAACAGAGGGAAAAAAAGACCCTTGTTTCACGAAGTAAACCTGTGTTTCGCGTGAGCGTTTTTTTTCTATTTCTGCTTCTGTTTTTTTTACGAAGCACCAATACAGATTTGATTAGGTTCCTCTCCAAGGACCGGTCTATGATGCGTGCTGAAGTCATTAGTAGCGCCGCTGACCTTATTCTTGGAGTTGTGCCAACTTTTGTCGCCGAGCTTAATACACCTGCATAGGAATCTTCAAAATGGGTGCATGTGTGCTCACACGTGAAACAACGAAAGAACTGAACCCGCTACATACGACTATACTTGCATCGAGCAAGAATATGCAACCTTCGCACTCTTTTCACAAAAACATTTTGCACGTGTCAGTCGAGATTGCAGATGATTCCAATCAGAAGTACTTCAAGACGCATGCGACACATGGTAAATATCGTTACTGTCGTCATTGCTATTGCCCTCGATACCCTGTCATGGCATACACAATTTTGTACACACTTTGAATATACGGAACACATTTATTGTGAAGCATTCTTTGGGAACTTCAGGCTTTACGAACACGTTTTTAATACGAACTTCTATTCGTATTAAACACTTTGAATTTGATATTCACGCAGGCCATAAAAAGAAAATATCGCCTTTTCGGAGGCCAGTTTACGGCGGCAGCAGTCCACGAAAGACAATAAAAATATAAGACGTCACAGTATTCTTTGCCAATATAGTTCGTAGAAATGTAAAGAAACCAACAAGATAAGGGACAGTTGACTTGGACACTTTTTCTTGCATTTATATTTGAGTGTGTTAGTGTTCACTGGCACTCAAGCAAACTCAAACTGGAATTTAGGAAAATAAAGTGTTATCTATTATTGATCGTTTTGTACCGAATATGAACACAGCGTCTAATAAGCGTTCACCGTAGTACAATGACTCACTTGCACCTGATCAACAAAAAGCGCCTATTTCATCGTGTAAAATGTAGTAGCCGGGATGACAACTGGTCTCAATACCAAGCTGGCGGCGAGTAAATTCGTGCTGTCACCAATACAAAAAAGACATTCTTTAATGTTACATTACCAGAGTTAGTAAGCGGAGCAACCCATTATTGGTTGAAACAAACGCTTCAAGATGGTGGCAATAATGTCCCTCCAGATGAGTGCTGTACAGATTTAAATAACCTGTTTTCTTGAACATTTCAAAAGCAACACTCGTTAACGCACTCCCACCCATACCTGGTTACAATGTCGAACTAATGGATCGAATCTTTATTGACTGGATTGGCGTGAACAAGCTAATGTGAAACTTACACCTTCAACAGGTCCGGATTCGATAAATTGAAAAGTTCTGAACTGAACAGGTGTGTGCTCAATCCTGCCCAGTGACTGGACGTTAGGGCAGGTGATTCCCATCCAGAAGTCAGGTTATCTCCAATCCCCGAAAACTATCGTCCAATCGTGCTTACTGAGTAAGCATTTAATGCAAGGTATTTAAAAATACATTATGGCGTTTACCGTGCGAAAGCCATCATCTGATTTTGAGGCATGCCGTAGTTGGGGACTCCGAATCAATTTTGACCATCTGGCGTTCGCTAACGTGTACCTAAGCCTAAGAATACGCGTGTTTTCTGCATTTCACTCCCATCTAAATGCGGCCGCCGTGGCCAGGATTTGATCCCGTGACCTCACATGCAAGATGTTTGAACACATCCTTTTTCACGTGCTGTAAACTTTTAGAATCGAACTCATTCTTTAACTCCAGTCATCATGGTTTTAAAAAAATTTCTTGAAGCCCAACTACACTATCTTTTACTGACAGGTATTTGGAATGTTGACTCTCGTTTCGATACTGACTGCATTTTTGTCGACTTCGCCAAACCTTTTTACACTGCTACATGACTACTTTTTTAAAGCCTAATTAATTACAGTTTGAACAAAATTTTCTTGCTCGGAATAAAAGCTTTCTACAAGAGTGTTCACAGTATGCCGTTGCAAACAATTCTTCCTCTTCCGTACCTGTAACACCTGGGGTTCCACAAGGGTCTGCCTTTGGGCCCCTGCTCTAATATTTTTAACGACTTACCAGAGAGTTTACTTTTAAATTATTTGCAGACGATTGTGTAATCTACCACAATATTACTAGCCCTGATGACTATTAGCAAACTACAAAGTAACATTGACAGAATTTCTGTTGTGTATTAACTGGCGTATGATTTACCATTAACAAATGCAAATCAATGCATGTATCTCGTTTAACAGCAATACTAACACACTACCTTATTTCATCAATGGCACCACACTAGAATTGACTCCTACAAGTATCGTGGGCTTTAGTTGACCAATAACCTTACATGGAACGTTTACAGTGAACACGTGGTTAACGAATAGTGCCCTAGAGTGCCTAAGCTGTAACCAAGCGAACTTAAACTAACCTTCTACAAAACACTTGTTCGCTCTAAACAAGAGTATGCCGAAGCAATCTACTCTAATAAAACTCGCCGAATATGTTCAAAATCGTGATTCTCGTTTTGTACGGATTCTCGTTATGCCAGTGTTAGGTCTCTAAAACTTACTCATAGTCTACCTGAACTCCTCACGTCGTAAATGTGCACGACTGTGTCATATGACCTATAATTTCAACCCCACTCTAAATGAACAACTTATCACACGCTCGTCATACATCCTAACGAACTCACCTGTTCTAGCACATTTCGACCCGTCAGCCAGCACGGACGTTCGTACCGACGCCAGTGGCCACGGTATAGGCGCCGTCCTTGCACAACAGCAGCACGGCCTCCACCGCGTGGTCGCCTATGCAAGCCGCCTTCTGTCGCCATCGGAGCAAAATTACTCTATCACAGAACGCGAGTGCTTAGCACTCGTCTGGGCCATCGCAAAATTCCGTCCGTACCTGTATGGCAGGCACTTTTCAGTTATTACAGACCACCATGCGCTTTGCTGGCTCTCCTCGCTCAAGGATCCCACTGGTCGCCTTGGCCGTTGGGCACTCCGCTTGCAAGAGTACTCATTTTCTGTTTTCTACAAATCTGGACGGCTTCACCAAGACGCTGACTGCTTGTCACGATACCCGGTCGATCCCCCTGATACACTGGAAGATGAATCTGACACCTTTGTTCTGGCCATTACAGACTTCGCCCAGATAGCTGACGAACAGCGCCGCGACTCATCTTTGCGGCCTATTATAGACGGTCTCAACTCGCCACACCCTGACCCTTCCCTACGGATGTTTGCGCTCCACAATGATACCTTACACCGCTACAACGCCCGGCCTGACGGCGCTGAGCTCTTGCTTGTTGTCCCCGCGCATCTTCGCTCTACTGTTTTGCGCCAGCTTCACGATGCACCGACGGCCGGACACCTAGGCGTGTCACGCACGTATGATCGCATCCGTCGGCGCTTCTTTTGGCCTGGTCTCTACCGTTCTGTGCGACAGTACGTTGCGGCTTGTGACCACTGCCAGCGACGCAAGACTCCTGCCCTACTGCCTGCTGGCAGCCTTCAGCCCCTCGACATCCCTGATGAACCATTTTTCCGGGTGGGACTCGATCTTCTAGGGCCTTTTCCCATGTCAACCACTGGCAATAGATGGGTTGCAGTCGCTACTGACTACGCAACGCGGTACGCTGTTACACGAGCACTTCCCACCAGCTGTGCTACTGATGTAGCCGATTTCCTTCTTCACGACGTCATCCTGCGCCACGGTGCTCCTCGTCAGTTAATCACGGACCGCGGCCGCTGCTTCCTGTCTAAAGTGGTCGACGACATTCTTCGTTCTTGCAAGACCAATCACAAGTTCACCACTGCGTACCATCCACAGACAAACGGCCTTACTGAACGCCTCAACCGTACTCTCACAGATATGCTTGCTATGTACGTGTCTGAGGACCACCGAGACTGGGACATTAACTTGCCTTTTGTGACCTTCGCCTACAACTCTTCTCGTCACGACACAGCTGGCTATTCACCTTTTTATCTACTGTTTGGCTACGACCCACCATTACCTATGGACACCATACTTCATGCTCACGCAGACACATCCTCTGCCTATGCTCGTGATGCTCTTGCCCGTGCTGACATCGCCCGTCAGGTTGCCCGCGATCGCTTGTCGGCTTCACAGGTCAACAAAAATGTCTCTATGACCGCCGACACCGGGAGGTGAACTTCCCTCCAGGATCGCTCGTCTTGCTGTGGTTCCCGTCACGTCGCGTTGGCCTATGTGAAAAACTTCTCTCCCGTTATGCTGGCCCTTACCGCGTCGTACGCAAAGTCACTAATGTGACCTATGAAATCGCTCCGCTAAATCCTACATCGGCCTCTGCAACAATCGCGAGTGACATAGTCCATGTCTCGCGTCTAAAACCGTACCACTCTCAGCCCGGGCCCTAATTGCACCGGGACGGTGCTTCTGCCGCCGGCGGGTAATGTCACGAGCGGCGATCCTGTGGTCGGTGCTTGGACGATGACGACGACGACGGGTGGTTTTTCTGGTGTGCACGCGCTCCCCTGAACGATTGCTGCAGCGTTGTGCGCCTTACCCTGTAAATATATCCATTCTATTTATATTCTCCCCGTAACAATATCATCCCGCTGTTATCACAAACATAAAGTTCTTTCTTGGATTTTACATGCCAAAACCAGTTCTGCTTATGAGGCACGCCGTAGTGGAGGAATCTGGAAAAATTTTGACCACCTGAAGTTCTTTACCGTGCACCACAACGCAAAGTACACGGGCGTTTTTGCATTTTACCTCCATTTAAATGCGGCCGTCGCGGCCGGGATGCGATACCGTGATCTTGTACTCAGCAGCGCAACACCTTAGCTGGCTGAGGCACCACGGCGGGTAAACTCAAAGTTGGTGTACCGTCTTGTCAAACAATGTTGTGCCAGGATTCTTTTACTTCAAGAACAAGTCTGGATTGGAAGCACCTGCATGCTTTCATAACTGCTATTCCAGACGATGCAAGCTTCAGAAGAGCCATAAACAACTTGTGTTAAAATTTTATTGCTGCACATGTATGTGACTGTTGTTCATGTATTCCACTACTTTCTTCGGGCCAGGAAATAATTTATTATATAAACAAGTTTCTGCGACCATGAAAGGCATGTCTGCATGTGTCCGTCGTCTTGAATTCACAGCGAAGACCTTTTCAAAATACATATCTGCAAGGACTAGCGCACCTGTCTGCATCAACACGGACACAGGCCGAGAAAACTCACTTTTGAGGAGCCCATGTTTTTGTCTGACTGGCATCTGTCGTTGCAGCGACACATGTGGCAGCGGCTTCCTGGGGCTCGTAGGCTCGATCAACTGCACACGGCCCCAACAAAATGACATACCTCATTCACTGCGCTCTAACATGCTCTTGATGCACACGCGATTCTTATGGTCAGAAATAAAAATGCAGTGTCCTTGACTTTCAACTTTGACGGAGTGAAAATTATGTGTTCTCACTTCGAAAAACAAACTCATTGCGTCCGAGGCACAGTGGACAACAGGGTGGCGCAGTGGACAGGGAACGCTGTCGGAGGCCTCCGTATGAGTACTACAGTATATGAACTCCCCAGAGCATGCAATGCTCGGTGCCATCCACGGCGTTTTAAATACCTCATTTCTTAAATGCATTGCAAACAAGTGCAGCGTAATATTTCTCAAACTAAAAATATCTGGCACACACTGCAGCACACAGATGTGACTGGTATGTAGAAGTGGAATTTCGTTTGCTACAATTCTGCAGATTATGTTTTCCGGAATAATAGGTTTCTTTTCTCTTCCCGATATTACGATTTGTTTGGATAATACGTTGGATGATACGGTTTTCGGAGAGATACGCTTTTTTTCTGGTTCCCGTGAACATCGTATCAACGCGATTGCCCTGTATATTAAAAAAAACCGAGCCTGCCACATGGCAAAGAGCTGCCGACAAAAAGGGGAAGATTGCTGTGTTTCGCTGCAATGCCCGATTTGGCGTTGGGTACGTGCAGTGGAACAGGTCCGTGGCATGCGAGTAATCCGCGAGCTCGGGAGGGAGTGTTCATGGGTGCCGGTACACAAAATTGCTGCCGGCAATGCTCCGACGCTGGTTTGATGACAGCGCTGCCAACTGCGTGGGTCGACAGGTGTCAGTATGGCTCAACAGCATAGGGCGTACAGGCAGATTCACTCTTAGGAGAATGCCTCACCATTATATAAAATCATTCACAGCAACTTGACCTAATGTAGTCGTGTAATGCATTCCATTGAAAGAAATATACAATCAGTCCATTCTAGTAGTACTATAACCAATGGTGCTGACTTGGAGGATGAGCAATGGAACGAAAATGGTAGGCACGAAGACAGTGGTGTAGGTTGTAGAGAAGACGAGTAGCTGATAGTCTAGTTTAAAATAAATTAAATTCTAGGGGAAATACGCGCCAGAACGACAATATGATTATAACGAACGCGGTAGTGAGAGACTCCAGATCAATTTTTATCTCCTGGGGTTCTTTAGCGTCCAGCCAATGTACTGCACACAAGCATTTTTGCATTTCGCGCCTATCGAAATGCGGCCGCCATGGCTGCAATTTGATGAAGCCCCCTCGGGCTTAGCAGCGCAATGCCAAAGCCACTAGGCCACCACGTCGGTAGATAGTCTAGTTGAGATTAAAAGTCCCCTCTCGGGGTTTGGGCATGTGAAAAAACTGCGGTGCTTAATCCCAGACTGGCAATCGGTTGGCAGAGCATCAAATTGGTGCACAGTGCGAAAACAGGTCAAATTTCAAAGGAAAGCTCACATGCCCTTCCCGTAGAGAGAGCCCTGCTTTATGCTAGAGGATGAAGAACACATATTGCGTGCAATGCAACGAATTCATGTGACTTCAGTAATTCTTCCGGAGGCAGAAGGCGGAATACCGCCAGGGCGAAGTGTTTTAGCATCCAAACTTTCAGACGTGCTTATTCACTGGCTTCAAGGATTACCGATGTGGCGATGACGTGAAGTGTCCGAAAAT
Source organism: Dermacentor silvarum (assembly GCF_013339745.2). NCBI lineage: Eukaryota > Metazoa > Arthropoda > Arachnida > Ixodida > Ixodidae > Dermacentor > Dermacentor silvarum. The sequence goes on along the minus strand of NC_051154.1, from coordinate 388,556,184 downwards.
CAGGTGTCTATAAAAGTAGTCATCTGATGCATGTTTCTATAAGTTGCATTGGCTTAAATCCGCCAGCTCTGCTCTGCAAAATGCGCCTGGTCCTCCTCGACACCGACTATGCCATCGCACGTTGGCACTGCCAGATGGAAAACGTGAAATTCTCCAATACAGCTTCACTGTAAAACAAAGAAATAAGCACGTGGCATGTCACACTACACTCGAACGCCGTTTAAAACGAACTTGATAGTTGCGCAAAATGCAATTGTTATATCAGTAAATAATATATGGACTCACCCTTAAATATGCTTAAAAAGCAAACCACACTGAAGCTTGCGTCAGCAGTTACATTTCGGCAGCCCTTTGGTCCAATAACGAGATTTTCAGTATCATTTTTGTTCCCGGTGCATTTCGGCACCTTCCTGTAAACTTCCGTTAGAAACGATAGAGCGAAATGTGGCGTTGTGCAGTACTTTCAAATGGCTCCCGCTTCCGATCACTTGTCATTTTGAAACTGCAAGCGCAGCCGCCATATTTCATTCGAGAACGTTATTTATTTAACTACCACCGGGACATGACTATTCTGCGCATGAGAGCGAAGCATTCTAGTTTGCCGGAAGCGTAAACTTCGGAAACTAGTGCGGTCTCTGCGAAGGTCTGCGAAGGTCTCTGGCATCATGGTCTCGACATTTCGACTGCGTAAATCACTATTATCAGCAATCAGCTACACGTAAACGAAGCACCACTGAACCGTGATATCCTGAGAACGGCATCGCAACAACCAACCATTTGCAGCATTGCATGGCGTCAGCGCGTGGTGCAGCTTTCTCGCCAACTCGGGTCGGAAAGAGAGGAAAGCTTGAGTGGCCATTGTTCCCATGGTGAAAAGACATAAATGGCCGTTCCAAATCGTTGATAGACTTAATTCATGTGGTGCTGCATGAACAATTACGCGAAAACACTTGCGCCATCGTAGCATCCGATATTGCACACTTTTAGCTAGGGAACTTGTGCTCTACGTGGCATGCCTCCGTACTGGCGTGCCACGTAATTGATAAAGGCTCAACACTACAATCATATCTGACACTGATACCTTTGTCATACATGCAATGTATAGACCCTTCCACTCTTTGGTAGCACTGCGTTCATAGCCCCCGAAAACATGCAGTGCTCATTTTTGACAAGAAAAAAGTGTTTTGACCGAAGTTGACTACAATAGGTACATTCTCTGTCAAAAGTACACAGGCTAGTTTGCCTGCGACTGTTAGGTTGACTACAGGCTGTTTAAGGGCCTTCCTGAGGTATGCGATAAGCTCAAATGCCTTGGGAAATGAATGAAACTCGTGTGCTCACCATTCTAAGGTCTGGAGTGTCAGGATTGCCAGTGGCACCACGTCGTGCAGCTGAACGACATAATTTGCAGAAGGCATGGAGTAGCGTGTACACTTTTGACAAAGTGTATAA